>NW_027256898.1:1885855-2157753 GCF_029215685.1 Pituophis catenifer annectens | reverse complement strand
ATAGATGGATGGAGATAGATAGATGGATGGAGATAGATAGATAGATAGATAGACAGACAGACAGACAGACAGACAGACAGACAGACAGAATAAGTAGAAAGGTAGGTAGGTAGGTAGGTAGGTAGGTAGGTAGGTAGGTAGGTACATAGAATCTATCCTGTTTGGACGGCAAGAAGAAGAATAGAAAAAGAAATTGGCAGGAATGAAGGTCAAAGGAAAGAAGGAGAACAGAAAAAGAAAGAAGGGAAGGAAGGAAGATCAGAGCAAAGAAGGAGAATAGAAAAAGAAGGAAGGAAGGAAGATCTGAGTAAAGAGAATAGAAGAAGGAAGGAAGGAAGGAAGATCAGAGCAAAGAAGAAGAATAGAAAAAGAATTGGAAGGAAGGAAGATCAAAGGAAAGGAGGAGAATAGAAAAAGAAAGAAGGGAAGGAAGGAAGATCAGAGCAAAGAAGGAGAATAGAAAAAGAAGGAAGGAAGGAAGATCTGAGTAAAGAGAATAGAAGAAGGAAGGAAGGAAGGAAGATCAGAGCAAAGAAGAAGAATAGAAAAAGAATTGGAAGGAAGGAAGATCAAAGGAAAGGAGGAGAATAGAAAAAGAAAGAAGGGAAGGAAGGAAGATCAGAGCAAAGAAGGAGAATAGAAAAAGAGGGAAGGGAAGGGAAGGGAAGGGAAAGGTGGAAGGAAGGAAGGTCAAAGGAAAGGAGAAGAGAAAAAGAAGGAAGGAAGATCGGAGGGAAAAAAATAGAAAAAGGAAGGAAGGAAGGAAGATCAGAGCAAAGAAGAAGAATAGACAGAATTGGAAGGAAGGAAGATCAAAAGAAAGAGAGAATAGGAAGAAAGGAAGGATGGAAGGAAAGGAAGGAAGGAAGGAAGGAAGGAAGGAAGGAAGATCAGAGCAAAGAAGAAGAATAGAAAAAGAATTGGAAGGAAGGAAGATCTATTTTTTTCTTCTCCAGGATAAGTCACTCCCAACACCCTGTCCCACCGTCGCCCTGTTCCCTCTCTGCATCTCAGATGCCCTGGGCATTTTAAAAACCCCTTTGAAATCAAGAGATACACCCCCACCCCACCCCTCCGTCTTTCAAGCTTCCATCCTGCCCCTCCCTCAACTTTTCGCTTCTGGGGGAAAAGACCCTCCCAGAGTGGGAACCGGCAGCGGCAGCCACAGCGCGTCGAATCCCGAAGACCCCCCAACCCCAGTTTTCTCGACCGAAACCTTTTCCTTCATCTTTTGCTCTTTAATTGGCCCGGGGTCTTGGAACCTGGCCAGGGGGATCATATTATTATTATTATTATTATTATTATTATTATTATTATTATTATTATTATTATTATTATTATTATTATTATTATTATTTTTCCCCCACCCCTTAAAAAAAAGCAAAAAGAAAAATGCAAAAAAAAAAAAAAAAGCAAAATTAGGCCGGAGGGGGGGAAAAAAAATAAAAAATTTGCAATGCAAAGCTGGCTTCAATTGACGGTCAGGTAGTCCCCCCCTTTTCCCCCCACCCCTACCCCCAATCTCCCCTCTCGCTCCCTTCGCACAACAAAGTCCCCATTGTGGAACCCACGTAGCCCCTTCGGCCCCCCCGGAGAATCCAAGGCTTGCCGAAGGACGTCAGGCCTGCCTTCGAATAAATAAATCAGAAACACTTCAAGCCCTCCAAGGGAAAGATTCTTCATTAGACACCCTCCTTCTCTTTTTCTCCTTCTTCTCCTTCTCCTTATTTTTTTTTTCCCCCCCTCGTCCTCCTGCCCGTTCCAAGCCGAGTTTGAGTTGGACCCCGTCCAGCAACCCCACGGCAGGCTAATGGGTGTCTCCCCCTCCATCCCCACTCCTTGATTTTCCGCACCCCTCTTTTTTTTTTCTCCCCTTCCCCGCCCCCCTCCCACACCCCTCGTCTCCCACCCGGGATGGACAAAAGACCCCTTTCTTGCTTTCCCAGGACTGACAAGTTTATCCAAATATTCCCGGCTTTACGAATCGCCCCTTTTTTTTTTTTTTTCGGAATCGATCGGCGGCCGTAAAAAGAACACTTTTGTGCGTCTTGCAAAAAAAAAACAAAAAAACACCATATCGGGGTGAGGTGGGGGGGGGACAGGGGATGAGGAGGGAGGGGGAAGCCCACGTGAGGCCACGGGACGATGGAGCCGACGGGCGGGAAAATTTTTTTTGCAATTCGTCTGGGATGTCCCACGAAGAAGATGCAGCTTTGCGTTGACCCGTTCTCCACAACGCATTTTTTTTTCCGATCATCTAAGTCAGTGATGGCTAACCTTTTTGCCATCACGTGCCAAAAGAGGGGGGGTGCAGGGGTGTCACGCGTGCATGTGCCCACACCCATAATTCAGTGTACCCCACCCCACCGTGCATGTGTGTGCGACCCCCCCACCAGTGCTCTCCCTGCTATTGGCGCACGACGGCACAGTGGGACCGGAAGGCCAGTTTTTCACCCTCTCCAGGCTCCAGAGCCTTTCTAGGAGCCTGGGGAGGGCAAAAACAGCCTTCCCCAACCCCCCGGAGGCTCTCCGGAGGCCAGAAATGGCCCATTTCCCAACTTCCGGTGGTCCCGGAAGGTCCGAAAATCAGCTGTCCTGCATGCGCATATGCGCTGGAGCTGAGCTAGGGCAATACTCGCGTGCCCACAGATATGGCTCCACATGCCACCTGTGACACGCGTGCCATAGATTCGCCATCACGGATATAGGTGTTCCTTGACTTAAAACCGTTCATTTAACGACGATTCAAACTTACGCGCCCCCTGAAAAAAAAGGGACTTACGGACCGGTCCTCGCACTTACGTCCGTCGTAGCATTTCCCCAGGGTCACGGTGTGATCAGAATTCAGGGGCTTGGCAACCTGGCTTGTATTTAAGGCTGCCGTGGCATTCGTGGTTGCTATTTATGTCGTTTTCTGAGAAGCCAAGTCAAAATGGGGCTGGGGGGCGGGGGGGGGGAGAAGCCAGATTCGCTTAATGACTGGGTGATTCCTTTCAACGACTGCAGTGGCTTAACAACCGTGGCCCAAAAAAAGAGAGAGAGATTGTAAAGTTGCGTGGTGGCGCGACGGTTAGAATGCAGGATGGCAGGCTGACTCTGCCCACTGCCGGAAGTTCGATCCTAACCGGCTCGAGGTTGGCTCAGCCTTGGGTCCTTCCGAGGTCGGTAAAATGAGAGGGGCAAGATTGTGGGGGGCAAAAGGCTGACTCTGTAAACCGCTTAGAGAGGGCTGTGAAAGCATGGTGAAGGGGTATATAAGTCTAAGCACTATTCTATTCTATTCTATTCTATTCTATTCTTCTATTATCCTATTCTATTATTCTATTCTATTCTCTATTCTATTCTATTTTTTATTCTACTCTACTCTACTCCAATTCTTCTATTCTATTCTATTCTATTCTATTCTATTCTATTCTATTCTATTCTATTCTATTCTATTCTATTATCCTATTATCCTATTCTATTATTCTATTATTCTATTCTATTCTATTCTCTATTCTATTCTATTCTATTTTTATTCTACTCTACTCTACTCCTATTCTTCTATTCTATTCTATTCTATTCTATTCTATTCTATTCTATTCTATTCTATTTTCTGTATTTCTATTCTATTCTATTCTATTCTATTCTATTCTATTCTATTCTATTTTCTGTATTCCTATTCTATTCTATTCTATTCTATTCTATTCTATTCTATTCTATTCTTCTATTATCCTATTCTATCATTCTATTCTATTCTATTCTCTATTCTATTCTATTTTTTATTCTACTCTACTCTACTCCTATTCTTCTATTCTATTCTATTCTATTCTATCCTATTCTATTCTATTCTATTCTATTCTATTCTATTCTCCTATTCTATTATTCTATTCTATTCTCTATTCTATTCTATTTTATTTTTTATTCTGTTCTACTCTACTCCTATTCTTCTCTTCTCTTCTCTTCTCTTCTCTTCTCTTCTATTCTATTCTATTCTATTCTCTATTCTATTCTATTTTATTTTTTATTCTATTCTACTCTACTCCTATTCTTCTCTTCTCTTCTCTTCTCTTCTCTTCTCTTCTCTTCTCTTCTCTTCTCTTCTCTTCTCTTCTCTTCTATTCTATTCTATTCTATTCTATTCTATTCTATTCTTCTATTCTATTCTGTTGTCTATTCTATTCTATTGTCTATTCTATTCTCTTCTATTTTCTACTCTACTCTACTCCTATTCTTCTCTTCTCTTCTCTTCTCTTCTTCTTTTCTACTATTCTATTCTATTCTATTCTTCTCTTCTATTCTATTCTATTGTCTATTCTCTTCTATTTTCTCTTCTCTTCTATTTTCTACTCTACTTTACTCCACTCCGCTCCACTCCATCCCATCCCATCCCATCCCATCCCATCCCATCCCATCCCATCCCATCCCATCCCATCCCATCCCATCCCATCCTGTCCCATCCTAAGGGATGTGACTTGCTAACCGTCTGCTAACTAACTCTGGGCAGTTTAACAGCTACAAACCTTTTACTCCGCAAACCCGTTTCGTCACTCTAAACCAAGGTTCCTCCCGCAGAGAAAAAACAAAAGAAAACAAAACAAAAAGAACCAGGCGTTGCTTTGACCCCGTCTGTTTTTAACCAGGTTTGGGGGGTAACTAGCAGCCTTCAGAGCCTGCGTCGGTCACCGAAACCCACCTTCGGATAAACACGGCAGGAGGAGCCCACCAGCCCCTGGGTATTTTTCTATCGGCCCGAGAGCGGAGCTGCGAAGCCTCATAAAACCTATGACTGATGTATCCTCGGAAAGCTATAAAAATTTATGGAGGCGAAAAGCCCAGATGGAAAGGCCTGGATCGGTTCCCCAGCCAGCCGCCCCGAGATGGAGAATTCAACCTGCAGCCAGGATCTGCTTGTGATAACAGCCCCATCTGGCCCACAGAAGCCAAATCGTTTCAGCAGCAACAGCAACACGGCACAGCGCTCGGGGGGGGGGTGGCTGCCTTTTTTTGGGGGGGTTGGGGTGGGGGGATATCTCCCTTTGCATTTTTGCCTCCACAGCTGGCAAGGTTCACAAGGGATGAAGGCCGAGGGATGATGAGAAAGTTTGCAAAAGCAGAAATGGGAAGGGAGGGGAGCCGGGGTGAAACCCAGCAGGTTCTGACAGGTTTCGACGAACTGGTAGCGGAAATTTTGAGTAGTTTGGAGAAGCAGCAAATACCACCTCTTGCTGGCCCCAGAGCGGGGTGCGAATGGAGATTTTGCAATATCCTTCCCCCAGGAGTGCGGAGGGAATGGAGATTTTGCAGTATCCTTCCCCTGGAATGGGGTGGGAATGGGGATTTTGCAGTATCCTTCCCCTGCCGTACCCACCAAGCCACGCCCACCAAACCAGTAGTAAAAAAAAATTGCGTTCCACCACTCTCTCTCTCAAAAAAAAAGAGGAATGTCGAAAAAGTTGGGAAATTTTGGTGTTCTCATTGCCGGCGTTTATGGCACGGATTGATCTATTTCCTTGGACCGCCACTGCTTTGAAATTCACCGAATCTAGTACTCAACGCATTTTGACGCGAACATTTTTGCCCCGGTACTCATCTTTCATTTGCTACTCGACGCGTTCAGCTAGAACTTGTCAGTTTCGGCTGCCTTGTGACTCCCGATGTTATTCCTTATGGGGAAAAATTTGTTTGCTACTCATCGTTTTTGCTACTCATCGGGCCTCCCGGAACCAATTAACGCTGAGTACCACTGTATTATGTAATGTATTATATATTGTAGTATGTAATGGGATGCGGTGGCTCAGTGGCTAAGACGCTGAGCTTGTCGATCAAAAGGTCAGCAGTTCAGCGGTTCGAATCCCTAGCGCCGTGTAACGGGGTGAGCTCCCGTGACTTGTCCCAGCTTCCGCCAACCTAGCAGTTTGAAAGCACGTTAAAAAAAATGCAAGTAGAAAAATAGGAACCACTTTTGATGGGAAGGTAACAGCACTCTGTGCGCCTTTGGCATTGAGAGGTTCCAAGAAGGTCTCTCAGATCTTAGGTCCTCCTAGATTTGGTCCAGTAGACAAGTCCACTGTTGATGGACCAACATTTGTGATGGACCTGCAATGGACCTGCCTGGACTTAACTTCTCTCTCTCTCTCTTTCACTTTCTCTCTCTTTCTCTCTCTGTCTCCTTCTCTTTCTCTCTGTAGTTCTCTCTCTGTTTCTTTCTCTTTCTCTCTCTTTCATCCCCGTGTCTCTCAGTCTGTCTCTCTGTCTTTCTCTATCTCTCTATCTCTTTTCTCTCTCCTTCTGTCTGTCTCTCTCTTTTCTTTCTTTTTCTCTCTCTCTTTTCTTTCTCTCTTTTTCTCCTCTCTTTTTCTCTCTGTCTCTGTCTCTCTCTGTCTCCTTCTCTTTCTCTCTGTCTTTCTCTCTCACTCTTTGTCTTTCTCTCTCTTTCATCGCCCTGTCTCTCAGTCTGTCTCTCTGTCTTTCTCTATCTCACTATCTCTTTTCTCTCTCCTTCTGTCTCTCTCTCTCTCTTTTCTTTCTCTCTTTTTCTTTCTCTTTTTCTTTCTTTCTCTCTGTCTTCCTCTTTCTTTCTCTCTCTGTCTCTGTCTCTCTCTGTCTCCTTCTCTTTCTCTGTCTCTCTTTCTCTCTGTCTTTCTCTTTCTCTCTCTTTCATCCTCGTGTCTCTCAGTCTGTCTCTCTGTCTTTCACTATCTCTTTTCTCTCTCCTTCTGTCTCTTTTCTTTTTCTTTTTCTTTCTCTTTTTCTTTCTCTCTCTATTTCTCTTTCTCTCTCTTTTCTCTCTTTCTCTCTCTCAGTCTCTCTCTCTGTGTCTCTGTGTCTCTCTCTGTCTCTGTCATTCTCTCTGTGTGTGTCTCTGTCTCTCTCTCTCTTCCTGCCACGATCAGTTCTTTCTGGATTTCTTTCATCTCAATCTCCCTCGATCCTCTCTTGCAGACTGGCGAAGCTCTGGACCTCAACAAATTTTGCATGGATGGAAACCCGACGTCCAGCGGGAACTGGTTGAAATACATCCGGGTCGCTCGCTCGAGCGAAGAACAAAACTTAGTGGTGTGTCCCATTAATGAACAGGTATGGACTTTTGTGCATATATATAGACATATATACGCAAACATACATGCGTGAAAAAATTGTTAGTTAAAGTAGTTGGAGAAATCAAAGTGGGGATTGCCAGCTTAGTTGAACCTAAGCGGTAAAATCCGAAATAATGTTCTTTGTAGCCTAAAAGAAGACCAAACTCTGCATCATTTTACATTTGCCCACCAGTAAAAGATGCACGTATATCTCTCCCATGTCAGGACTATCCAAGATTGCTGGTTCTGACCCCTAAAACAGGAGTTGGGAGCCATGAAAATGCTTCTTCTTCTTCTTCTTCCTCCTTCTCCTCTTCTTCCTCCCTCCTCCTCCTCCATCATCTTCCTTCTCTCTTCTCCTCCTCCTCCTCCTCCTCCTCATCTTCCTCCTCATTCCTCTTCTTCTTTTTCTTCTTCTTCTTTCTCCTTCCTCCTTCTCCTCCATCATCTTCCTTCTCTCTCCTCCTCCTCCTTCTTTTTCTTCTTCTTTTTCTCCTTCATCCTCCTCCTCCCCCTCCTCCTCCTCCTCTTCTTCTCCTCCTCCCCCTCCTCCTCCTCCTCTTCTTCTCCTTCTCCTTCTCCTCTTCCTCCCCTTCCCCTTCTCCTTCCCCTTCCCCTCCCTCCTCCTCCTCTTCCTCTTCTTCTTCTCCTTCTCTTTCTCCCTCTCCTCCTCCTCCTCCTTTTCTTCTTTTTTTTCTCCTTCTTTTTCTTCTCCTTCACCTTCTCCTCCTCCTCCTCCCCTTCCCCTCTTCCCTCTTCTTCTTCTTCTCCTTCTCCTTCCTCCTCCTCCTCATTCTTCTCCTTCTCCTTCTTTCTTCCTCCTTCCTCTCCCCTCTACCACCACCTCCTTCTCCTCCTCCTCCTCCTTATCATCCACATCCTCTTCTTCTTCATCACATCCTCTTCCTCCTCCTCCTCCTCCTCCTCCTCTTCTCATTCAAAATTCAATTTTTTAAATTCTTCTTTTTAGCCACTGGGCTTATTCAGAGGGGCCTGCCCCTTAAAAAAAAAAGGAATCTTTTTAAAGACATCCCTGAGTTGTTAGGAGATTGCGGGGGGGGGGGAGAGAGAAGAAAATTCTCTTGGGGGGGAAAAAGGAAAAAAAATAATACAAGGTTTATCACAGTCCTTCAACCTCAAATTCAATTTTAATTGGTAAGCTCTGCCCTCTAGTGGGGGAACCCCCAAACGTCAGGCTTTCCCCCAAAGAAAGAATGAATATATATATATATATATATATATATATATATATATATATATATTCACTCCTGAGAGTTGTTTTTTTTTTTTTAATTTCTTTAAGTTCACCAGCCAGGTTTTTCCATCTATTAAGTTAATATTTGACAGACCGTTTGGCTGTATCAGGAAAGATGGTGGTAGAATGCATTGGCTTTAAAGAAGAAGAGGAAGGAGGGAAAGTAAACAGAATTCAGGGAGAAACAATAACAGTTTTGTACCCCATAAGAGAGGGGAGGGAAAAAAAGTGAAATGGAATACTGTTCTTTTTGCTTGCTGCAGGATGGTATGTATTATACCCCTGAATGAATCTTTCTTTTAAATTGAAATCTGTGCATGGCACCATTCGAACGCCACTGAAATTCGCCTGCAAACCAGATTTTTTTTAAAAAATGATGAATTTTCACGGCCTGTTTTCACGGAGAAGAGGAAGGGGGCGGGTTTTGAGGCTGAAGGGCTGCCTTTCCCAATATTTGACCTCCCAAGGGCGATGGAGTTTGTAGTACTTGGGCCATTGGGGGATGGTTTTAGCGTGGGAAGAAGGGAAGAGGAAATCACCTGGAACAGTTTAAAAGTTTAGGAAAGAGAGTTGAGTTGAACTGGGCTGGGGGTTTCTAGCCCCCCCTAAACCCATTGGTGGGGGAAATTTGACAAAATTCATAGAAGCATTTTCTCTGAATATTCCCCTCTGTTAGGTGGGTTTATATATGTAGATGTAGTTGGGTAAAATACAAAAGGAAGGGGAGGGAGGGAAGGGAAGGGAAGGAGGGAAGGAGGGAGGGAGGGAGGAGGGAAGGAAGGAAAGAAAGAAAGAGAAAGAAAGAAAGAAAGAAAGAAAGAAAGAAAGGGAAGATGGAAGGGAGGAAGGAGAAAAAGGAAAGGGAGGAAGGAGAGAAGGGAAAGGAAGGCAGGAAGGAAGGGAGGAAGGAAGGAGAAAAATGGAAGGAGATGGAAGGAAGGAAGAAGGAAGGAAGGAGAAAAAGGAAAGGAAGGAGAAAAGGGGAAGGAAGGAAGGAGAAAAATGGAAGGAGATGGAAGGAAGGAGAAAAATGGGAGGAAGGAGAAAAAGGAAAGGGAGGAAGGAGAAAAGGGAAAGGAAGGAAGGAATGAGAAAGAAAGGAAGGAAGGAGAAAAGGGAAAGGGAGGAAGGAGAAAAGGAAGGAAGGAAGGAGAAAAAGGGAAGGAGAAGGAAGGAGAAAAAGGGAAGGAGGGAGGGAAGGAAGGAAGAAAAGACCTATACATATGTCAATTATTTCGAAATAAACCATAAAGGGGAATTCCTGGCACTACACTGAGAGTTGGTAGAGGGAAAAAATGTAGGAAAATGTTCTTCCCAGCTCTTTGACCAAGATGGGTGGTCCCTAAATTTAAAATATAAATAAATCCATCCATTCATACATCCATACATCCATACATCCATACATCCATACATCCATACATACATAGCTTGAAATGGGCAAGAGGTGAGCAAACCTCGTATATCCCCAACCGGTCATTGGCCGGACCGAGGCTGATGGACTCATCAGAAGTTCATCAGAAGGTTTGTTGGAGTGGGGTTATCTCCAGAAAATGCTACGCCAATCAAGAAAACATTGAGAAAAACCAAGGCAGGCAGGACCAGAATTTCCCCCTGTTGAACATCCCAAACATACAACGGCAGAACCTTCTCCGACACGCCCATCATCTCCACGAGGACCTTCTGGGACAGTATCAAGCGATCGCTGTCCACCACCGTGATCAAGCCGAATCGCCCCCTTTTTTCGTTTCAAATAACATTGGACACCCAAGTATCTACTGTGTTTAATTTTTCTCCCCCACCCTCTTTTTCCCTCCCTCCCTCTCTCTCTCTCCTTCTGTCCCTTGTCGTCCACATCTAGATTTATTATAAAGTTATTAGAGAAATAGAGCCGGGAGAAGAGCTGCTGATGTATACGAAAGAAGGAACGTTGTCTGCTGGAAACCTGCCGCCTAGTTTGGAAGGTGAGAGCCTTTTCTTCTTCTTTCCCAAAATTAACACCTCTTCCGTTCCAAGATACAAAAAAATGCAAGTGGGTTATTTTGGACCGTTGCACCACCAGAACGGATCATCGGGGCCGGGGAACTCATCACGGTGTTGCTTTGGACTTTTGAGGTCCTCCTGCCTGGCTCTTGCTATTGAGGTGTTCGCGTTAGCCATTCACAAATTAGAAGAGAATATTTGTAGCTCAAGGGTCACAGGTTTCATTACGACTTTGTGTTAGAAATTCTGTTTATATCTAGCAGCCCAGAGCAAACAAAGAGCACTGTCACCATGTGCTTTACTGCTCAACTGTTTTTACTGTAACAGGAAACTCTGCTTAGAACAACGGAGCATAGAGGAGTGATGGCTAACCTTTTTGCCATCACGTGCCAGGAGCAGGGGGGGACGCACGTGCGCGTGCCCACACCCATAATTCTATGCACCAGCACTGTCCGAAGACGTCTCCATGGTCATGTGGCCGGCATGACTCAACGCCAAAGGCACACGGAACACTGTGAACTTCCCACCAAAGATGGCCCCTATTTTTCTACTTGCATTTTTTTTTTTACATGCTTTCGAACTGCTAGGTTGGCAGAAGCTGGGACAAGTCACGGGAGCTCACCCCGTTATGCAGCACTCGGGATTCGAACTGCCAATCTTTCGATCGACAAGCTCAGCGTCTTAGCCACAGGTTCCTACCAAAAAAAAATGAACCCAGGGTGGGAGGAAGGAAACAGAAAAGCAGCATACTTTTCTGACCTTCCTAGGTGTTTATTATTATTTCAATTCCCCCCACCCTCCCAAAAAAAAGGGCATTTGCAAAGAAAATCAAACATTTTTATCCCACAATGGCCGGGTTTTTTTTTTTAATTTTTCTCCCCGTTTTGTCCTCCTGGTTCCGTATCACACAGAGGCAGTGCGGCTTAATTGCTTCCCAAACACAACACCCTATCATCAGGAGGAAAAAAAAAATTTGACAGTTAAATTCTTAGCCTTTCCTTATTTTTTTCTATCCTTTCTTTTATTTTTATTTTTTTAAAAAATACTCAACCCTTTTACCCCCCTCTCTGGGGGCAGGAGAGTGCCAAATCGCTTTTTTTATTTTTCATTTTTTTAAAGGGAAATGCTAAAAGGGATCCTACAAAGATAATTTTCTTTTCTTTTTTCCCCCCTGCCCCAAACGGCAGCCAAATACAGCAAGACCCCCTTATCACCTCCCTTATCTCTGCAGGAAATTCTGGTAGGCCACTTCAATTCCTTTCCAGACATGTTTTGCTGGCCGATTGGCATATAATTGCCTTCCCCTCTGATCCCAAGGAGGAAAACTGTTTTGACCTTGTCCAGCTTTTATTATAACAGGCAGTCCTAGACTTATGACCAAAACGGAAGCCCCAGATTTCTTTGGCTAAGCGAGACCTTTGTTAAGCGAATTTTCGCCCAGAACCGGAAACATGAGTGCGCATACGCAAAACACGGGAATTCGCTCACGCGCGCTATCCACATCAAAAAACACAGCGATATAGGCCGCTAAGATTCTGTGCAGTTCGGAGAACCCCCCCCAAAAATCCCACTCCTGGTTGGCCCCGCCCACCTAACCCCTTCCCTCCCAGGAGTCCTCACGTGGCCCGTTTTGGATGCAGGTAAGTGCAGGGCGCGCACAGAGGCTTAGGTAGGGTGAAAAACAGGCCTACCGGAAGTTTGGGAGGCCAGAAATGGGCCTCCGGAGCCTGGGGAGGCCATTTTTGCCCTCCCGGAGGCTCAGGAAAAGCCTCCGGAGCCTGGGGAGGGCAAAAATGCACCCCTCCCCCACCGTGGTGCAGGAGGCCGACTAATACGAGTCTTCTGAACTTTGACTGCATTCTTGGCCCCGTTGTTAAGCGAATCTCAACAGCTGTTAAATTAGTCACACGGTTGTTAAGTGAATTGGGCTTCCCCACTGACTCTGTTCGTCGCAAAAGGGGATCGCGTGCCCCTGGGGACACTGAAACCGTCATAAATACGAACCAATTGTCGAGCCTCCGAATTTTGATCGGGGATGCTACAACGGTCATAAGTCTGAAAAAACGGCCCTGCGTCATATTTTTTTTCCATATTTTTTGAACGGTCGCTAAACAAAACTGCTGTAAATCAAGAACTACCTACATAGGAGCACCCCCATACCCAAAAAAAAAGAAATGAGTATTAAATATCATTTGAAGCTTTTAAGCCTGCTTTTGAATCAAACCCTTCTGGTTTTCAAACTTTTAAAAGTTTGAAAAACTTTTGCAAATTTCTCTCTCGGAAAGTCAGACTCGCTCGTTTCAATTTGGGGGGAGGGGTTCCACACAGTTCAATTTGGGGGGGGGGCATCGCACAGACGCAAACACACCCCTGTGCTCACCCACACACTCGTACACAAAAAAAAATCATGAAGGGTTTAAGTCAACCCTCGTGCTCACCCCGTTCGAGAAAGCGTGAAATTTTCATTGCCAAACAAACTGGAGAAAGGGAGAGAGAGAAAAAAAAAAACCACAATAAACTGCATGGCAAACAGAAGGAGAGAAAAAAAAAAAAGAAGAAGAAGAAAAGAATTTAAAACTAACTTTGTTCTCCCGGAAAATTTACAGCGGGGAAATGAATTGTTTGGCTTGGCCCTTGTGTCAGGATGCTGCCTTGTGAACTTAATAATAGCTGCCCTTCTTTTTAATTCGTTTGACCTTGACTGGAATAATTTATTGTGTGCGTTAGAGGAAACACACACACGCACACACACAGAGCTCCTTCTGCACAACACTTTCTTTTAAAGCAAAGAATTGAAGGGGCAGGATTTCGGTTGCCACGCCAGGATCCTCAGCTCTCAGAATTGTATCCAAAGAAATGCGTCCATGCGCTATCCGCAGATGCGTGCGGCGTCACAAAACATGGCGATTCGCTCGCGCGCTCCGTCCTCACACGCGTGCAATGTCAAACGACACGGCAATTCACTCGCGCAGGCCGTCCATGCAGGCGTGCGGCATCAAAAACACGGCGATATAGATCACGCCCAAGGCAGGTTGCTACAATCGGTTCGCGTGAACCGATACGAACCGGCCGAATCCCACCGGTCTGAATCTCCACTGGTCTGGAGTGATCGTCTAAGCTCAATTGATGGCCCCTTTCCCCATCAAAAAATCTGCAGAAAGAGAAATATAATTTGCGATCCCATTGATCCGATTTGAGAAAAGGCCTTCTCAGGCTGGCATTTGAATAAGGCAGAGTCCGTTTTAATTTATTATTTTTAATTTTTAAAGAGACTTTTAGTAGAGGGGAAACAAAATCCTGTACCCCCAAAGAGTTTTCCATTAAAAACCCTCTATGTCTAGGAAAATTTGTACGACCGACAACGTCGTCGGAGAAATTTACATTAAAAAAAAACGCCTCCATTTAACGTACATTAAAATTTAGTTTTAATGTACGTTAAAATTTAGTTTTAGTTTGGTTGAGGGAAGCCACAGTAGAAAAAATAGTGAATAAAAATTGCGGATTGCTCTTTAATAGGATATATAAGTCTTTTTCTGGCGTCCTCATGTCGATTGAAAGAGTTAGGTTTTAAGATGTATGTATGTATGTATATAGAGGTAATCCTCGATTTACAGCCAAAAATTTCCATCGCTAAGTGAGACAGTTGTGAAGGGCCCCATTTTACGACCTTTCTCCCCATCGTTGTTAAGTGAATCAATGCAATTGTCAAGGTGGTGAAGCGAATCCGGCTTCCCCATCAACTTCATTGCTCCGACAGTCGCAAATTGGGATCATGTGACCCCAGGACACTGAGACCGTCATAAATACGAGTCAGTGATGTCCGAATTTTGATCACGTGACCACAAGGATGATGTAACGGTCATATGTGTGAAAAACGGTCCTAAGTCACTTTTTTTCCCCCCAATGCCATTGTAACTTCGAACGGTCACTAAATGAATCGACGGCCTGTATAGCTTTAAATCCGTGTGGACTTCAACTCCCAGAATTCCCCAGACAGCTGGCTGGGGAATTCTGGGAGTTGAAGTCCAGGTGGCTTAAAGTCACCAAAATTGAGAAGATTTGCAAGATCTCTGCTTGAGAATCGCACCAGTCCGTCAATGAGTTTGATTGCGATAGATTCTCCACAAATATTATATATATATATATGTCTTCTTAAATTTTCGCGGGTGTGCATATGCAAAAAATTAAAATCTCGGGTGTTTTCCCGTGTCATAATAACCAACTTATTTATAATGACACGGGAAAACACCCGAGATTTTAATTTTATATATATATATTATATTTAAATATTTTTATTAAATCGAGGCTCTGGGTGACCTCCGACCCTTCAGCATCGCGGCCGGTAACCGTGGGGGTCTCTGCTTTATCCGCAGACGTTCCCACATTCCGTTGCGAGGACTGCGACGAGCTCTTCCAGTCCAAAATGGAGATGAGGCGGCATAAGAAGTACTCCTGTCACGCCGTCGGCTCTCTGTACGAGTCCCTGACCGAGGAGATCAAGCAGGAAGGCATGGAGGACGACCAAGCCCACGAATGCAAAGACTGTGAAAGGATGTTTCCGAACAAGTACAGGTGATGGGGGCAGCCCCAAAGATCGGTGTTTCAGAGGGGGTGGACGGCAACTCCTAGAATTCCCCAGCCGGTAGGGTTGAAAAATACTGGCCTAAAATCTTCGGTGTTCGGGTGATGGTGACACCCCCAAAAGACCAGTCTTTTGCAACTTTTGCAAGGGGGTTGGACTAGAAGACCTCCAAGGCCCCATCCAAACTCGGTTATTTTCCGTCCGTCCTTCTCCCACAGCTTGGAACAGCACATGATCATCCACACGGAAGAAAGGGAATACAAGTGTGACCAATGTCCCAAGGCCTTCAACTGGAAATCCAACTTGATCCGTCACCAGATGTCGCACGACAGTGGCAAGAGATTCGAGTGCGAAAATTGCGTGAAGGTATGGCCTTCGGGGTGGGCGGGCCCTTGTGAAGACTGCCCAAAGGTTGGTTGGCCCAAAGGCCAATGGTCAAATGGCTTCTCTCTCCCTCTCCGTCTCCCTCTCCCTCCCTCTCTCCCTCTCCCTCTCTCCATCTCCCTCTCTTTCTCTTTCTCTCCCTATCTCCCTCTCCCTCTTTCTCTTTCTCTCCCTCTCCATCTCCCTCTCCTTCTCTCCATCTCCCTCTCCCTCTCTTTCTCTGCCCCTCTCCCTCTCTCCATCTCCCTCTCCCTCTCTTTCTCTCCATCTCCCTCTCCTTCTCTCCGTCTCCCTCTCTCCCTCTCCCTCTCTCTCCCTTTTCCTCTCTCCCTCTCTTTCTCTCCCTCTCCCACTCTCCCTCTTCATCTCCCTCTCTCTCTCTCCCTCTCCCTCTCTCTCTCTCCATCAACCCTTCAAGGTAGACCAGACAGGAAACCATGAATATTAACACAACCTTTATTGTGAGGTTACAGTAACAGAACCTGAAAGTGCCCCTCCCCTCCTTTACTTTCCACACAGCTAGGGAAGGTCTCTTCTGAGATACTTCTCACGCCCCTTTTCCTTCTGCGGGTTGCGAACGATGCCTTTTGCATGACTGCCCACCGAGCCGTTCGAAAGCGTGCAAACGCGAGTAGATCAATAGGTACCACTTCGGTGGGGGAAGAAACAGCATTCTGTGTGCCTTTGGCGTACAGCCGTGCCGGCCACGTCACCATGAAAGGATCTTTCAGAAAACTCTGGCTGATGAGCACCGTTTCCTAGAATTCGACTCACCTGAAACAGAAAAAACTTTACCTTGTTTAGGGTTTGAATTTTTGCGGGTTGTCCTAGCTGTAAAATGCTTTGGGCGGGCAAAAGAGTGGACCCCAGACCTATAAAGAAGAAGGAATAAAGGCGGGTTTAGGGTCATACACTGCTACATATTTTTATTTATTTATTTATTTATTTATTTATTTATTTATTTATTTATTTATTTATTTATTTATTTATTGTCATATTTATATGCCGCCCTTCTCCCGAGAGACTCAGGGCGGCTCACTGAATAAAACAAATAGAATAAATAGAATTAAAATGTTAAAATCCGATTTAAAAGGCCCAAATCCCTCAAATTAAAATGCACGGCAGATCAGGGAATTTGCTGAAAGAGCCATGTCTTTAGGTCGGCGCGGAAGGTGCGGAGGTCGGGGGCCGTCCGGAGCCCAGTGGGTAAACCATTCCAGAGGGTCAGTGCGACCACAGAGAATGCCCTCATCCTGGGGGCCGCCAGCCGACACTGTCTGACCGATGGGACCCGGAGGAGGGCAGTCCTATGTGAGCGCACTGGGCGGTGGGAGGCCGGTAGGAGGTAGTCCTGCAAGTACCCAATATTAAAGTTTGAAAGCATGCAAATGCAAGTAGATCAATAGGTACCACTTCCCACCGAATTAAGGAGAAACTTCCTAACAGTGAGGACAATTGTGGGTGCTCCATCAGTGGAGGTTTTGAAGAAGAGACTGGGCAGTCACTGGTCTGAAATGGTACAGGGTGCCCTGCTTGAGTGGGTGGTTGGACTAGATGACCTTCAAGGCCCCTTCCAGCTCTATTCTGATTGATTGATTCCCTGCCCTTCGGCGTATAGCCACGCCGGTGACACGACCATTAGAAATCGTCTTTGGACAATGCCGGCCGGCTCCCTCGGCTAAGAAACGGAGTCGAGCATCGTGCCACGACAGTCAAAAAAAAACAACCGAACTTCGGGTGCAGCTCTCCCTCCTGTCTCCCAAGGTTATGCTGTCAGATCGAATCAACACAAAACGCACACAAAACACACACCAAATTCCCTGCGAGAAAAACTGCGTTTTTGTCTTTACTTTGGTTTTTGTTTGGTGTTTGTTTGCCGCCTCCTCAGGTATTCACTGACCCCAGCAACCTCCAAAGGCACATTCGCTCCCAGCACGTCGGCGCGCGGGCGCACGCTTGTCCGGACTGCGGGAAGACTTTCGCCACTTCTTCCGGCCTCAAACAGCACAAACACATCCACAGCACTGTGAAGCCTTTCATATGTAAGTTGCCTCAGCCACTGCCTTGCGCCCCCAAAATCCCCTCGATGTTGGTTGGTTGGTTGGTTCCTCAATCCGATTGATTGGCTGCCCACCTTTACGACGGGGTAACGGTTGAATGGAAGGGAGGGAATCCAGAGAGGCTGCAGATCTGCATACAGGTAGTCCTCGACTTACCACAGTTCATTCAGGGACCTGTTCAAACTTACAACAGCATTGGAAAAAATGTGACGTATAACCGTTTTTGCCGCATCCCCACGAACACACGATCAAAATTCAAATGCTTGGCAACTGGCGTGTACTTAGGACGGTTGCAGTGTCCCGGGGCCACATGATCCCCTTGTCAGGGTTCCAAGTAACGTAGCAAACAAAATTCTGAGGCAGGTAAATTCCTCAAAATAATAAATTTATTGGATATGTCATATTGGCACAGGCTAGTGAAAGCTGACTCTGATTATTCCCACGGTTTTCACCTAAATTAAAAGTAAAAGTTTTTTTTCCCACTTTCTCAAAACAAACAGTCACGTGGTCCAATCAGGATACTGTCCAGTTGCCAGGTGACTCCAGTCCCCTCCTTCCGAGCACCTGCAGGAATGTCCTTGGTTCCCAAGAGAAAGTATTTTGTTCTCTTTGGTTCCCAAGAGAAAGTATCTCTATTCCCCCCCTCCTTATCCCTCAGCTCCAGTGTGGCAACACTGAAGCTCCAAAATAGCCTCAGTCAGGCCAGCTTCAGGGCTGACACCCCTTTTTGCAATCTTCCGACAAGCCAAGTCGATGGGAAGGCCGCTTAATGACCATATTACTCAATAACTGCACTGTTTCGCTTAACAACCGTGGCAGGAAAGGTCGTAATATGTGGCCAAACTCACCGAACGAACGTCTCACTTAGCAATACAAAATTTTGGAGCTCAGTTGTGGTCGTAAGTCGAGGATTACCTGCCCACCTTTCAAATCAATCCCACGTCCTTTGGTTTTGCGTTGTCCTGTCGTCCACGTCTCTGGCTCGGCTTCATCCCAGGGCAACCACTTGGTCCGCGTCGGTTTAAAAACGGTTCCCCACTTCCTCTCTTCTTCTTTTTTTCCCACCCACCCCTCCCCCCGTTAAAATACCAAGAATGCCCGCTTTCTCTCGCACCCGACCCGTTCTTTCATATTAATTTCATACTGGGTTTTGGTCTTTTGGTTTCTGTTGATGCTTTAGGCGAGGTCTGCCACAAATCCTACACGCAGTTCTCCAACCTCTGCAGACACAAGCGCATGCACGCCGACTGCCGGACTCAAATCAAGTGCAAGGACTGCGGCCAGATGTTCAGCACCACCTCCTCGCTCAACAAACACCGGCGGTTCTGCGAAGGCAAGAACCACTATAACCCCGGAGGCCTTTTCGCACCAGGTTTGCCTCTGACGCCCAGTTCCTTGATGGACAAGTCTAAGACATCGCCCAACCTCAATCATACCGGACTCGGCTTCGGCGACTACTTCCCCTCCCGGCCGCACCCGGGAGCAATTCCGTTCTCGCCTGCTCCCCCTGCGTTCCCAGCTCTCGCCCCCGGGTTCCCAGGAATCTTCCCTCCCTCGCTGTACCCCAGGCCTCCTCTCTTGCCCCCCACGCCCCTGCTCAAGAGCCCCATCAACCACACCCAAGAGGCCAAGCTCCCCAGCCCTCTGGGCCACTCCCCGCTCCCGCTGATGTCCGCCGTCGGCAACAGCAGCCACCCGCTACATGTGGAGGAGAGGTTCAACAGCACCCCTTTGGGGAACTCCTACTTGGAGAAGCTCAAAGCCAGGACTAGCGACCTGTCGGATGCCAGCGACTTCGAGGACATCAACACCACGACGGGCACCGACCTGGAGACCACCACCGGCACCGGGTCGGACTTAGAGAGCGATGTGGAGAGCGAGCGAGAGAAAACGAAGGAGAAAAGTAAACCTGGGGAGACCAAGCCAGATTTCGGCAGCGGTTCGGTCCCCACCAGTTCCGCCAACAGCACAAGCGACCTCCCCATCTTCTACTCCCAGCACACGTTCTTCCCTCCCCCTGAGGATCAGCTGCTGCCGATGATGGGGGCCACGAATGATTCCATCAAGGCCATCGCTTCCATTGCCGAAAAGTACTTCGGGCCCGGGTTTATGGGTATGCAGGAGAAAAAAATGGGGACCCTTCCCTATCATTCCATGTTCCCATTCCAGTTCCTTCCCAACTTCTCCCACTCGGTTTACCCGTTCACGGAGCGGACTCTCAATCACAGTTTGCTGGTCAAAGCCGAACCAAAGTCGCCCCGGGACCTGCACAAAATCGGCGGGCCCTGCTCGGAGTCGCCCTTCGACCTCACCACCAAGCCGAAAGAAAGCAAAGCAGCCCAAGTCCTCCCCGCCCGTCACGCCGGCGAGGAACAGCCTCTGGATCTCACCATCAGCAGCCGCATCCGGGCCAGTCATCACGGGAGTCGGGATCCCCGGAAGAACCACGTCTACGGCGAGAGGAAGATGGTGGCCGGTGACGGAGTCCCCAAGATGAATCAAGCTCAGATGCTCCCTCAACCTTCCCTGCATTACGCTAAGCCCTCTCCTTTCTTCATGGACCCCATCTACAGGTATTAATATTCTCAGCCTTGATGGTGTTATTGTTGTTGTTGTGAGGGCGTGTGGGAAAGACCTTGAGGGACGGAGGAAAGAGATGCTGGCTAGGAATGGTCAGATAAGAGAGGCACTAGCCCAAGAGTCGGCAACCTTAAACACTCAAAGAACCACAAAGGTCCTAAACAGAAGTCCCCTTTCAATTCTGGAGCTGACCGGAAGTCTGGTTCCCCCACCATAGAGTCTCCTCCTAGCACGGCATCCTTTTTCCTCTGCCAACTGGAAGTTGGTTCCCCCACCATAGAGTCTCTTCCTAGTGCGGCATCCTTTTTCCTCTACCTGTCCTAACCAAAAGCCCTATCAATTGTGGAGCCAACCAGCCACAGGGAGCCGCAGCAGAAGAATGAAAGAGCCACATGCGGCTCCAGAGCCCCGGGTTGCTGATCCCGGGCCCAGCCCACAGATGCATAACAGGTAGGGAAAGAAAATTAGGGAAGAACCTTTGTAATTTATCAGGCAGCAAAAGGGGTGATGGCCGCATTGCGAAGTCTGTAATTCAGAGGTGGTATGCAGCAGTTCTGACTGGTTCTGGCAAACCGGTAGCGGAAATTTTGAGTAGTTCAGAGAACCTGCAAATACCGCCTCTGGCTGGCCCCGCCCCCGATCTATTTGCTGCCTCCTGAGTCTCAGCTGATTGGCTGGGACTTCTTTTGTTGCCCTGCACAGGAGAATGGAGCTGGAAAGCAGGTTAGTGGGGTGGGGAGGGAATGGGGATTTTGCAGTATCCTTCCCCTGCCATGCCTGCCACGCCACACCCACAGAACCATTAGTAAAAAAAAATTGAATCCCAACACTGGTGCAATTGTATGTGTGAATGCCCTCGAGAGGTGGAGAGAAGAGATGCTACCTAGGGACATGGTCAGATAAGGGACTGCTTAGCCTTCAGCTGTATGATGGGCGGAGCATTTGATTGTATCCCTCTGTTAATGCAATTGATAGCCCGTGTTTCCTCAAAGGAAATACAATAATTAGACTACATTCTCCTCCTTTTTCAACAAGTATACAAAGGAGATTCTGAATTTTCTTCTGTGAGGTATGTAACCCTCTGTCTTGTTGTCCAGCAGGGTGGAGAAGCGGAAGGTGGCTGACTCAGTTGGAGCACTAAAGGAGAAATACCTGCGGCCTTCCCCATTGCTTTTCCATCCTCAGGTAAGACCAAGAAACATTGGATGGCCAGTGTCCTCTAACAACCTTCGTTATGCCCAAACGAGTTACTGAACTAGCCAGCGTTTTGAACCACAAAACTGATAAAATGCCCTTAGAAATCCACCCGAGACTTTAAGCTTCTTCCTCAAAAGTTAATCAAACTAAACCAGCTGCATGAAGCATGATCAAAAGTGGTTGTGTGTGTGTGAGCAGAAGCTCAGTCTTCTGCTTTAATTAATTTATTTATTAAATTAATTATTAATTTCTGATGTAATGGCCCTTGGGAGAAGGGGAGGAAGAGATGCCGCCTAGGGAAACAATCAGATAAGGGCACGGGGAGCCCACCACTGCATAACGGGCCGAGAAAGAAACTCAGAAAGGATCCTGCCTAACGCATCACGCTGTAAAAAGAGACACACATTCAATTTTGCAAGATTTTACCCTGTTTCCCCAAAAATAAGACCCAACCGGAAAATAAAGCCTAGCATGATTTTTCAGGATGCTCGTAATATAAGCCCTACCCCCAAAATAAGCCCCAGTTAAGCTCATTAGCCAGACGGAGGCGTTTAGTACTATATTTCCCCCAACATAACACCTAACCGGAAAATAAGCCATAATGCGTCTTTTGGAGCAAAAATTAATATAAAACCTGGTCTTATTTTGGGGAAAACACGGTATTAACTTGGCCTCACAATAAAGTAGAATCTGTCTTGCTTCTTGTCTGGTCTACCTGAGAAGGTTGGCATCTGCTCAGTGTTGAGTAGAGTCATCATCCTGGCAACCAGGTCGTCTTATCAAAAGAAACCGGTTTTCAGCACCTTGGAGAGCTCCGCGTGGAAACACGTTGCTCCCCAAAGTTCCAGAGACTTTGATCTACCATGAAAGGCTCCACCACCGAGGAAGCACACATTTTAGCCTTCAAACATCTCAGTCTGGGGTGAAATGCTCTGAAGTCTCCCACCACCAGTTTGCTTTGCGGGCGCTTTGCACACAGGCGCATCACAGGCGCTGCCGTGCAGCGCTGAAAAAGGAGGATTAAGATGCCGTTTCTGAGTCTGCAAAGGGTAAGTAGAATAGCGAGGGGGGAAGCAGGATTTCCTGCTTTCTAGCAAATATAAATCACGCGGCTCAGCTGATCATCAGAAATACCGGTTCGCTCAAACTGGTAGCATTTTTTTTTTACTACCGGTTCGGGTGAACCGGTCAGAACTGGTAGCATTTCACCCGTGATCTCAGTCTTCGGCCAACCAGCTCAGACACAAGCAGACAACGAGTTGGCTCGCTGGGCCGAGCCGTGGCTTTGTTAACCACGTCACAGCTCCCCCGCCGTTGAGTTCACCCAAGGCTCAAAGAAGACCCTTCCTCCATCCGGCTTCTCCTCCCTCGCTCCGATCAGGAAATTGAGAGGCGATGACTTTGGGGATTGGAGCGGATTGGAGTGAACTTCACGGTGGAGAAAGAGGAATCACCAGATTCAGATGACTAAGGAGAAGCGTTTGACTCCGGCTGGCTGGCGTTTTTAGGAATTACGACCGGACGGACCCCATAAGTGCAGACAACAATTCCAGAATCTCCCAAGATCTCTTGCCCTGGCGGGGGAACGTCATGCGAGAAGCTCAAAAGCCTTGCAGCCGTGCTTCCAACGGCTACCCTCGTTTTTCGAAAGAAAGCCAGGAAGAGGGGAAATGATATCAGGCTTGAAGGAAACCTGTCCCTTTCCAGAGAATGGGACAAGGGGTAGACACTTCCTTCATCCGGGGGGGGGAGCGGGGGCGGGGAAACAAACAAACCTGGATGTCCTGCCAGGGTAACTTTCACTGGTGACACCACCTCCAGGGTGTCCGTTTTAAAGCCCAAAAACCCAGTCCAAATCTTTTGTGTCCAATTGTGGCCAATTTTGGAGGGTTTTTGTTTCCGGAGTGGCTCTCATTGTTTCCGCGCTGGCCAGGCTCCCCGTTTTTTTTTAATTTTATTATTTAATTTTATTTTTTTTAAAGAGTAGCAGTTCTGAATCTTTTGGGAACGGCTGTTTTCCAGGCTAAACTTAGGGGCTTCATTGTTTTCCTCGGGCTGGAAAGTTTGCTTAATAACTTCCCTCCATTTTTCCTTTTTCAATGGGCCCGGCCATGAGATCAGGCCGGCCAGGAAGATCCTGTGTTTGTGTGGGTCAGAATAGGGGAGAATCATGGCTCCGACGGCACAGCTGATAATTCTCCACGGCTGCGGAGAAAGAGAGCCACCCATGCCGAGCTCGGGCTGGGGGGACGGGGGGGGGAAGGGAGATAAAAATGATCCCCCACCTCCACCCCATGTTGACAGGGAGAACTGACAGGGAGAAGTGAGAGCCTAGAATAGCATCCTCATTGCGTGGCAGTCTTCCTCCTCCTCCTCCTCCCTACTCTTCCTCCTCCATCATCTTTCTTCTCTCCTCCTCCTCTCCCTCCTTCTTCTTCTCTTCCTCCCCCTTTCTTCTTCTTTTTCTCCTTCTTCTTTTCTTCTTCTACTTCTTCTCCTCCTCCTTCTTCCCCTTCTCCTTCTCCTTCTCCTTCTCCATCTTCCTTCTCTCCTCCTCCTCCATCATCTTTCTTCTCTCCTACTCCTCCTCTCCCTTCTTCTTTTTTTTTTTTTTTAATTTTAATTTGATTTATATGCCGCCCTTCTCCGAAGACTCAGGGCGGCTTACAATGTGCTCAGCAATAGCCTTCATCCTTTTGTATATTTTATACAAAGTCAGCTTATTGCCCCCACAAACCGGGTCCTCATTTCACCTACCTTAGAAAGGATGGAAGGCTGAGTCAACCTTGAGCCTTGGCGAGATTCGAACCCTGCAGTAATTGCAGGCAGCTGGTCTTAATAACCAGCTTAATAACAGGGTGCCTTAAACCTCTGTACTACCAAGGCTCTTCTTCTTCTGCTTTTCCTTCTCCTCCTCCTCCTCTTCCTCCTTTCTTCTTTCTAAGGCCACGCTTGGAATCCTGCATCCAATTTTGGTCCCCATGAAATAAAAATGATGTTGAGACTCTGGAAAGAGTGCAGAGAAGAGCCACAAAGAGGATTAGGCTAAAACATACGAAGAACAGGTTGCAGGAACTGGGTGTGTTCAGTTTAGTGAAGAGAAGGACCCGGGTGCGACATGATAGCAGTCTTCCAATATACAACATCTGGTTGACCGTGTGATGAGCCGTGCCAATGAGGAGGATGAGGATGTGATGAAGAAGACGAGGATGTGATGAGGATGATAAGGAGGAAGATGGGGGAGGAGGAGGAGAAGGAGGAGGTGGGAGAGGGAGAGGAGGAGGAGGAGAGGAGGAGGAAAAGAAAGGAGGAGGAGGAGAAAGAAGATGGAGGAGGAGGAAGGGGACAGAAGGAAGATGGAGAAGGAGCAGGAGAAGGAGAAGAGGAAGGAGGAGAAGGAGGAGGAGGAGCAGGAGAATAATAATAATAAAAGGAGGAGGAGGAGAAGAAGAAGAAGAAAGGAGGAGGAAGAGGAGAAAGAGAAGGAGAAGAGGGAGGAGGAGGAGGAAGAGAAGAAGAAGGGAGAGGAGGAGGAGAGAAGAAAGATGATGGAGGAGGAGGAGAAGAAGAAAAGGAGGAGGAAGAGGAGGAGAAGGAGAAGAAGAATAAAGCGGTATTAACACTTCCCGTGATCTTGATTTTGTCCCTCTGTTAATGCAGTCTACGGATTAAGGGTTAATGAACAGTCAGGCTAGATGATCTCTAAAACCCCTTCTATGACACCCTCAACCCCCCAATTTCTTACCCCCAAATTTCCAAACATTAGCCCCAAAATGTAGCCTTGTGAAACTTGGCCAAACGATGGTTTTATTCCTTTTTTTTTTTTTCCTCCTTTTAGATGTCCGCCATAGAAACCATGACGGAGAAACTGGAAAGTTTTGCTGCCATGAAGACAGATGCCGGGGGGGCTTCCTTGCCTCCCCTCCCTCACCACCCATTCAACTTCCGGTCGCCCCCTCCCACCTTATCGGATCCCATTTTGCGCAAGGGCAAAGAACGTTACACTTGCAGGTACCAAAAAAGGGAAGTGTGTGTATGTGTATATGTGTGTGTGTGTGTAGATATCAGACCATAAGTGGGACACACTCAGAGACACAAAGCTGTAAGGAGAAGACAACCCTAGATAATTCAGTGTCTTCTCGTTCTCCTTGCAACCTAGAACTCAGGAGAAATTTCCTGACAGTGAGAACAATTAACCAGTGGAACAACTTGCCACTAGAAGTTACGAATGCTCCAACGCTGGAAGCTTTTAAGAAGATGCTGGATAACCGTTTGTCTGAAGTGGTGTAGGATTTTCTGCCTAAGCAGGGGGTTGGACTAGAAGACCTCCAAGGTCCCTTCCAACTCTGTTTATTCTATTTCTGTTTTTTTTTTCCCCGATGGGCAACCCTCAATCAGACTAGATGTCTTCAAGGGACTTTTCCAATCGACAGGGAATAATAACGGTGGGGGAAAAAAAGGTTGATTTCTTTTTTCTTTTTTCTTTTTTTGGCTTTCTAGATACTGTGGTAAAATCTTTCCGCGTTCAGCCAATCTAACCAGACATCTCCGAACACACACAGGGGAGCAGCCTTACCGGTGAGTTTAAAAAAAAAAAATACACATTTCGTGGAGTGGATCACCAGAAGGATTATATTTTTGTCTCCGGTTCGAAACTGCTTCCGGATTTTTTGCGTTTGCAACGAGGGAAAAAAAAAAAAAAAGAATAATGAAACTTCGATTCTGTTTTTTTTTGTAAATTAGGCAGGCTTATTGTTATAGAAATGGCTTGTACGTAATTGCTGGGTAAAATTAAAATCTAATTCTGGATTGGAACACCCGAACCAAGGCGGATGCCACCGTTCCACACAGGAGGCCCGTATTTACAAAAAAATAATAAGAATAAGAATAACTGAAAAACTCGGTTTTTGAATTCGATTGTCTGTTTGCCTTGGCCACCGATTAAAACCGAGATAGGATTTCTGAAGCTAACTCTAACCCAATTCCCTTGAGCCATTTTTGTATGCAAAAAACAGGAAAAAAAGTATTGTCAGAGAACAAAAGAGATGCAGGAGAAGATGGGGGGGGAGAGAAAATATGGGGGGTTTATGGGACCATCTTAAGCCATGGGCAATATTCTTTTTAAGGAGGAGGTAATATTTGGCACAGTAAACCTTTCTCATTTCTCAGATTATGAGCTCATTCCACTCACATACCCCCAAAAAACCCCTTTGAGACAGGAGTTTCGGAAAGGTATCTCTGCCGATTCCAAAAATAATAAAGATATTTTTTGGAGAGCTGCTTGTGTTTCTAACTTTGGCACATTTGGAAAGTATGCGCCGTCTGCATAATGTAGCACCCTGACAGAGAGAGAGACAGACAGACAGACAGACAGACAGACAGACAGAGAGAGAGAGAGAGAGTCAGAGAGAGAGAGAGAGAGAGAGAGAGAGAGAGAGAGAGAGAGAGAGAGAGAGAGAGAGAGAAAGAAAGAAAGAAAGAAAGAAAGAAAGAAAGAAAGAAAGAAAGAAAGAAAGAAAGAAAGAAAGAAAAAGAAAGAAAGAAAGAAAGCCAGAGAGAGACAGACAGACAGACAGACGGAGACAGATGGAGACAGAGAGAGAGAGAGACAGACAGACAGACAGACAGAGAACAGAGAGAGAGAAAGAAAGACAGAGACAGACAGACAGACGGAGACAGATGGAGAGACAGAGAAAGTCAGAGAAAGAGAGAGAGAGAAAGTCAGAGAGACAGACAGACAGACAGAGACAGACATAGAGAGAGAGAAAGTCAGAGCGAGAGAGACAGACAGAGAACAGAGAGACAGAGAGAGAGAGAGAGAGATAGACAGACAAACAGACAGACGGAGACAGATGGAGAGAGAGAGAGAAAGTCAGAGAGAGAGACAGACAGACAGACAGAGACAGACATAGAGAGAGAGAGAGTCAGAGAGAGAGAGACAGACAGACAGAGAACAGAGAGAGAGAGAGAAAGAAAGAAATACAGAGAGAGAGACAGACAGACAGACAGAGAGAGAAAGTTAGAGAGAGAGAGACAGACAGAGAGAGAGAAAGACAGAAAGTCAGAGAGAAAGACAGAGAGAGAGAGAGACAGACAGACAGAGACAGATGGAACGGAGGGAGGGAGGTTAAAGAAAGGGATATAAGGAAAGACAGGGAAAGTGAAGGAAAAAGGAAGAAGGGAAAGGGCATGCAGAAGAAAAAAAGAAAGAGGAAACAAGGGAAACTGAAAGAAGGGAAAGGGACAGAGAGAGGGAGGAAAGAGAGAGAAGGAAGAATAAAAAGGAGAAAAGGGGAAGGAAGGGGAAAGAAAAGGAGGAGAAAAGAGAAAAAAGAATAGAGAAAAAGGGAAAACTGAAAGAAGGGAAAGAAGGAGGGAAGAGAGGGGAGAACCAAATAAAGAAGAGAAGGAAGGGGAAAGAAAAGGAGGAGGAAAAAGGAAGAAGGAGGAAAGGAATGCAGGAGAAAAAAGGAAAAAAGGAAAACTGAAAGAAGGGAGAGGGGGAGAGGGAGGAAAGAGGGAAGAGAGGGAAGGAAGGAAGAATAAGAAAAAAGAAAAAGGGAAGGAAGGAAAAAGAAAAGAAAGGGAAAAAAAAGAGAGAGAGAAAAGTGTAAAATTTAATAGGATTGGTCTGCATTTCAAAGCCCCCTGGCTTCTGCCTGCAATTTTTAATCCCCTCTTTACGCATCTCAATGCCGCCCTCTTGAGCAAACTCAGAGGAACTGCAGCCCTTCCTTAAATTTTCCTTTAAATCCTCCTTTTCCCACACCCCGGGGGGGGGGGGGTGTTGTCTTTTAAACAAGACGACATTTAATAGGGTGGCAGGAAAGGAGATTTGACCACAACATGTATTCCACCCCATCCTTTCTCTCTCTCTCTCTCTCTCTCTCTCTCCCCCCATCTTTCTCCCCCGCTTCCAGGTGTAAATATTGCGACCGCTCGTTCAGCATCTCGTCCAACCTCCAGCGTCACGTCCGGAATATCCACAACAAAGAGAAACCCTTCAAATGCCACCTCTGCAATCGATGCTTCGGCCAGCAGACCAACCTGGACCGACACTTGAAAAAACACGAGCACGAAAACGTTCCAGGTAAACGAAGTTTTCAGCTCGGCGCCCGCACAGGGACCGTCGCTTTCCCTTCTCCGATAGGGTTGCGGTTGAGCGCTCTAGCTTTTTCTTTTCTTTTCTTTTCTTTTTTTTAAACAACCCTAAATTTTAACAATGCACAACTTCACGCAGGTGGAACGGGTCTCCAAGATTTAAAAAAACAATGGTGCCCACCTTAGAAAAAGATTTACACCTGTCCGATCTCCTCCCTCCTTTTTTTTTTCCTACCCCAAAGTATCTTCCTGCATCCCCACGAGTCTTCTTTAACGAGATTGTCGAAATGTTAAAGGAGACGTTGCCAAAATTTCAGCCACCGAACCATTGCCTGGCTGGAGTTAATATCTCCCGTAAATCGATAGGAATATATCCCCCCCGCCCCGTCACCAACATTCCTCATAAGTTACCAAGGGAATCATAAGATTGGAAGTTTCCTTCAAGGTCATCTAGTCCAGCTCCCCGACCCACCCACCCCCACCGCCACCCCCAGTTTTCCTATCATCCTAGACTAGTCAAGAAGATTCTTGACGTCTCCGGTCCTTTGTGGTTCTA
Organism: Pituophis catenifer annectens; assembly: GCF_029215685.1. Classification (NCBI taxonomy): domain Eukaryota; kingdom Metazoa; phylum Chordata; class Lepidosauria; order Squamata; family Colubridae; genus Pituophis; species Pituophis catenifer. Next base: position 2,128,997 of record NW_027256898.1, on the reverse strand, counting down.
CTGAGATTCTGGTCTAATCAACCAACACCAAAGAGGATGGAAGCTCATCATCTCCCCTGGTGCCATCATGCATTAAAATGTCCATGTCCATCTTCAGTATTTAACTTCCTCCTTCTCTTCTTCCTCCTCCTCCTCCTCCTCCTTCCCATTCTCCTTCTTTTCCTCCTCCTCCTTCTCTTTTCCTTCTCCTCCCCATTCTCCTCCTTCTCCTCCTTCCTCCTGCCCCTCCTCTTCTTCTTCTTCCTCCTCCTTCTCTTCCCCATTTTCTCCTCCTTCCTCCTCCTCCTCCCTCCTCTTCCTCTTCTTCTCCTCTTCTCTTTCCTCCTCCTTTTTTTCTTCTTCTTCTTTTTCTTCTTCTTCCTCCTCCTCCTTTTCTCCCTTTTCCTCGTCCCTCTACCACCTCCTCCTCCTTCTCCTTTTTCTTCTTCCTCTTCCTCCTCTTCTTCTTCTTCTCCTTCTCCTCCTCCTCTCCTTCCTCCCCCTTCCTCCTCCTTCTCTTCTTCTCCTTCCTCCTTATTTCTTCTTCTTCTTCTTTTCTTCTTCTTTCTCCTCCTCCCCGCTTCTCCTCCTCTTCTTCTTCTTCCTCTTCTTTTTTCTTTTTTCTTCTTCTTCTTCTCCTTCTTCTCCTTTTTCTTCTTCTTCCTCCCTCCTACTCCTCCCCGCTTCTCCTCCTCCTTCTTCTTCCTCCTCCTGCTTTTCCTCCTCTTCTTCTTCTCCTCCTCCTCCTTTCTCCTCCTTCTCTTCCTCCTCCGCCGATTCTTCTCCTTCCTCCTCCTGCTTCTCCTTCTCTTCCTCCCCCTCCTCTTCCAGTAAGCCAGCATGCCGGAGTCATTACAAACCACTTGGGGAACAATGCATCTTCGCCCGCCTCCGAATCGGAACACCAAGCACTTTTAGACGAGAAAGAAGACGCCTATTTCTCTGAAATCAGAAACTTTATTGCCAATAGCGAGATGAACCAATCGACGGCTTTAGCAGAGAAAAGGTAGGCGGGGGATCAACCAAGAAAGCTGTCGCTCCTCTCATTAACCTCAGCGGACAATCGGGTTCCTCACCAAGTTTTCACCAAATTCCGTGCGGATTTGACTCTTTCAACAAACGCCGTAAAACGGGGCAAAACCCACTTAACAAATTTCTCACTTAGCAACAGTTGTGGTCGTAAGTCGAAGACTCCCTGTACAATTCTCTCCGCCTCTGACCTTTCTAATTCTCTCCCAAGAGAAAGTCTAAGGAAAGGTCCACTTTCTTTCCAAACGGAAAGATTTCTCTTCAATCCCCAAGGAACGTTTCCATTGGATCTTGTCCAGATCCAGTTGCCTTCAAGGCAACAACAGGTGGCCTATCAAACTGCAGACATCAGGAGATTCAGGCGGTTCAAAGGAGCATAAAGATTTATTGCAAGTTTAAGCTCTCTACAAGAATCCGGCCAACTAACAGTCAAGGAAAATGAGCAGGAGATAAGAAAGTCATTTGAGATTGGCTGGACTTAGACTTCTTGCGGGCGCGAAGGGACACGTGACTTATGACGCGTTTGACCCCTCTTTCCCTCGGGCTCAGCCTGGTCATCTCCTACATGGCCTTCAAAAGGCTTTGTCGACCCTCGTCCTGCGTTCTAACCTTTGCGCTCTCCCTCCACCAGGCCCGAAATCCAGAACGCCGACGGCGCCACCCACGGTCTTCCGAACGACAAAGTAGAAGACGTCGATGAGGAAGAGGATGAACTGGAAGAGGAGGACGACGACAGCCTGACGGGGAAGTCTCAAGACGAGACGGTGTCGCCCACCGCCGAGCCACAAGGAGGGTATGAGGATGAGGAGGAAGAGGAGGCCGCGTCCCTCACCATGAGCTTTAACCGTGCCCAGAGGTGGGTTTCCACTCTCCTGGTGGAAGGGAGGGGACCCTCGCTTTTCTCTTCTCATTCCACGCCCCATGAATGAGTGATTTGGGACTGGCTAGAACGTCAAACTCCAGAAATTCATGGGAAAAAGGCTGGCCAAATTGTTTTGGCTGCCGGTCAACTCCCAAGATGTTCCCATGGTCCTCAGAAATGCATGACCCATGGTCCTCAGATCTCTAGGACCATGGCGGTTTGAGCAAGTGATAATGCCTGATCGGGAGGAATTTCCATGACACGGAGAATCACTCGAAGTCTCCCCCCCGCCCCCATGTACAATCCAGGCTCACACCGCTACGCCCAACATCCACTCTGTGCTCAACGATCTTGTACTACTATAGTTGTGTCTGTCTACCTGTCATCCATCCATCTGCCTGCCTGTCTATCTGTCTGTCTGTGTCGCTCGCCCTCCCTCGTCTCGCATGTGGCTCTATGGAGCCCCCCCCCTTCCTGGCATCTGCACACCCCCCTCCCCGAGTGTGTTTGCAGCCGGATGGAACTAACAGGTCGCCCTGCTTTCCCTCCCCTCCCTCCCTTCCTGGTGCTTGGTACAGGTGTACTGAGGAGGACGAAGCCGGCTTGTTAGATTTGGAACAGATGTCGGAATTTGGGAAGGGGCTGGACTTCCGCCAGGCCTCCGAGGAAGCTTTTGACGTTAAAGCTGTCTATAATTCCACCTTAGATTCGGAGGCACTAAAACAAACTCTGTTCAGGCAGGCCAAAAACCAGGTAGGTTCGATCCTGAGTTTCGCAGCGAGGCTCGACAAATTTCCCTGCGGACCCCAAAGCGTTGAGATCCCCGAGACCCCACTGCCTCCCCTCCCCGTCCCTGCCAGCAATTCCAATTTCCATCCAGGTTAAGGAGGTGTAATTTCCCACCCCCCCTTCCATCCCCCTGTCAGTGTTCCATCTCCAGACCGAAAGCACACGTCCTCTTCCAACTTTCCTGCAGCTCGAATCCGGCTGACAGTCTCTCAGAGGCGTCCCTTTTCCCGCTTTAAACTTGGCTCGAGATTTTCTTTCTAATTTCTCTCGGTCTTTTTCGAGGAGACTCGACTGGTACTGGGCGCCCTTGCATCCCTCCAAAATCTCCTCGGGTGTCCCCACCCCCACCCCGTAGAAGAGTTGAGACGTCCTCCCCTCACTGGCATCCCTGTGAAGCCACTTCCAAGTCAATAGAACCGTGATGGCGAACCTAAGGCACACGTGCCAAAGGTGGCACATGTAGCCATATCAGTGGGCACGCGAGCTCAGCTCCAGCGCACATGCGCGTGCCGGCCAGCTGATTTTTGCGCTTTCTGGGCCAGAAGTAGGGAAACAGGTTGTTTCCTGCCTCCAGAGAGTAGTGGGAAAGGCCCGTTTTTCTCTCTCACCTGGCAAGTCTGGGGAGGGCGAAAACGGCCTTCACCACCCCCCTGGAGGCCCTCCAGAGGCCAGAAACGGCCCATTTGCCAATTTCCAGTGGGACCGGAAGGCCCATTTTTTGTGCTGTCCCCAGCCTCCAGAGCCTCTCTAGGAGTCTGCGGAGGGCAAAAACAGCCTCTCTCCTCCCCCGGGAGGTCCTCTGGAGGCCAAAAGCGTCCCATTTGCCAACTTCCGGTCCCACTGGAAGAGAGGCTCTGGAGCCAGGTGAGAGAGAAAAACGGGCCTACCAGGCTATCACGTGCCAGGAGCGGGGAGAGCAGGAGGGGGTCACACGTGCATGCGTGGGGGCGTGGCACATGGAATTATGGGTGTGGGCACATGTGTGCGCAACTCCCCCCTGCCCCACCCTCCTGGCACACAACGGCAAAAAGGTTAGCCATCACTGCAATAGAAATAGCCTTTATCCAGCAAGGACAACTTCGCAGAACAGAAGTCTCCTGTCGGGGTGAGGCGACTGAGGGAGACACCACCACCACCACCCCGTTTCTATCTCTTTTTCTGTTTAGAAAACCGGCTCGTTTTTTTTTTGTTCCCATGCATGTCTCTTTGTCTTTCTTGTGACTTAAAACTAATTTGCCAAAGGTTTACTAACGATTCGGTGTCCTGCTTATTTGTACCTCGTTTTGTCATCTCCGGCTGGCCTTTGAGAAGAAAATGGGGGATTCCACTCCAATAATTTATTTTCTTTAAAGGACATAAATCTGCAAAGGGAGACCCCCGTGGCCTTCGTTCTAAATGTTGTCTCGTACGTCTCAGGATTTTCACGGGGCGGGGGAGGGGCGGGTTGGTGTTGTTGTTTGGGAAAATGGAATCTTTCACTTCTCCTGTGAAGAAATCTCCCATAGTTTCTTCCCTACTGTAGAATCGATCATTTATTTTGGGAGTTTCTGGGTGCCGAAGGGGCCTTTATCTTTCCGTAGACAACCAAATTAAATTTAAATTAAATTAAAACACAACATCATCATGTACAGTAAAACAAAATAAACTAAAGCCACCCGATCTGTTCCAGTTTCTGTAGCAACCAGTTCCAAATCTTTGCAAGCAGAGAGAAATTTGCATCCCAGATTCCTTAGTGGTCACCTTCTGTTTTAACTAGGGCAGGAAGGGGCCCCAAACCTGGAGTATCGGGGTCCAAACACGGAAATGTGCAAATTTAAGCCAGGTTTCTCCAACTTCAACAAGCGTTCAAGCACGCTGGGCACCTTGCGGCGCCCACAGTTCCCTATCTTTGGGTGATGGGAACTGAACCCCTCCCCTTCCCCAACAGCTGGAAGCCCCCCCGCCCCCATCCATCACCAAATCCTCCCAGATCTCGGAAATCCCGGCCGCGGATTCTGACGTCGGATTCTTTCCTGTTCACCGCCACTTTCATGTGCTGTTTTCTTCTGTGCTTCATAGGCTTACGCAATGATGTTGACTCTTACCAAGAACACCCCCTTCCATCCTTCCTCCCAGAACCCCCTGGACGCCTGGTTGAACATGGCTGGAGCCGCTTCCGAGCCAGGAACCTTCAATGCCATCGGCCACCTCTGAGACGCTCAGGGAGGCGGCCCCACCAGGATCCCAGCGCGGGAGGCCGAGGTGCCCGCCCGTTGGCCTTCTCAGCTCTCCCAGCAAGCGGAAGATTGGCAGAAGGACCCCCTGGGGCAGGAGAAACCCACCACGGACAGCTCCCTTCCCCATCGGTCAAGCCCACCCACCAAACCCGACCTCACCATCGCGTAGCACCAGGCGGGAGAACGTTGGCTTCCAGTGAGGGACACGCCAAGTGGAGGACCCACCAAACCCTGTCCTGACCCCTCTCCATGTTATAAACCATGTTGCTGAGCCATCAAAGATGCACTTGTCCCCAGACCCCAATCCTTCTCCCCATGAAGCCCCCAAGCCCACCTGTCCAGGACTGCGACCAAGATGGTAACCTACTACCCAAGACGTTCTTGCGATAAGGACCATGTTGACTCTCTCTCTCTGTTGTTCTCCTCACCTGAGGTCCACGTGCATCCATCGTACCCCACTTTTTCTCCAGAGATTTCCCGTGAATTCCACATTTCCTGTGCCGGATGGACCACTGCCCAGTCTTCTAACAGACGTTCTTCTTTCACAGCCCATCAATTTTCTATCTGGGTTTCAAGAAGCAGACGGTTTCCACTGCTTCCTGTACCTGGTGTCTTCTGAATCGAGAGGCCCAGAATGATGGGGCTGGGTAGAAAGCTGATTTTTTTAGGGTGTTTTGATTGCCAAAATTAATCCCCTCCCATCGATCTCAAATCAAAGTGAAGGCAAGCTCGGCTCGGCCAGCGAGAGAATCACGAGTTTCGCTGTGCCAAACTTCGCCTTGGAAGTTTTCAAATTTCCAAACCCCCAACCCCTCCGCAAAAAAAGATTTATATTTTTCCCCACTTTGGAATTTCTTTAGAATTTCCTCTAGAGATGTTCTGGATCAGGTGGTGGTTATTCTAAAAATTTTGTTCCCCGCCTTCCCCGAAGGAGGATTAAAACCTTGAGCATTTCAGCCACGATAATCCGCAAGCATTCTGCAAAAATTCTTCTTCTTTAGGAAAAAAAATAAAATAAGACAGACCAATCTGTCTTGCATCCCACAAAATAGAACCTCGTAGAGAAACATATTTTCTAGCGTTCATGTCTATAAACAGTGGTTCGTTAGAACTGTGTACATCCTATTTTTATTTTTAAATTTCCTTCCTAAACCGCCATTATGTTAGCTTCCATCCGATCTTCTCTCTCCGTCACAGCCAGGAAAGTTGCAAATAAATTTCAACAAATTTCGCTTGGGTCGATTCACGAGCATCACGTTGCCTTTGGGAATGTGGTTTCCGAGCTCCGAGAGCAGCTCACGACGAAAAGAGCGAGGAAAATTTTAATTTCATCCAACATCCACGTTGTTTCTTCTATTTAAAAGGCAGCGCTTCCTCTTAAGACTCCAGATGTCAAGGACAGACGACTGCAAAGGATCGCAACAGCGGGAGCGCTTTCATTTCGTTGTACATTTTCGCCCAGGGTTTGGGGTTTGGGGTTTTTCTTTTTTCTTTTTTTCTTTTCTTTTCTTTTTTTCTTTTGGGCTTCCAGATTTGCAGATCTTCAAATCCGAATCTTTCCTCTCAACCTCGCCAATGTTTTCAAAAGCGGTTCTAGACCAAGATCGGTGAAACCGAATTCAGGACCGATGCAAATCCAGCCTCGGTTTAAGCTGGGCCCAAAATAATTGACCCGCAAACGGAAGCGATTTAAACGAGTGACTGAAACAGTTCTGCTGAGCCCCCACCCCACCCCCACCTCCCCCCAAAAAAAATTATAAATAAATGTCTGTGACTTCCGATCCCCTGAATTCAACTAGTCGTTTCATTGGTTGTTAGCGTTGGCAAAGAAAAGAAAATAAACATGCCATTTTAATCGTTGTGTCGTCATCTATATCGGCAAGTCCTCACTTAAAAGGTCGTTCACTTAGTGACTCGTACAATCCCCTCAGTCCCGAAAGCTACTTATGACCCAGTTCTGGGGTATTAACAGCTGGACACACACACACAAAAACACCACTGCTGTTCTGACCCAGCTCTCCAAACACGACAAACCCTCTGTACTTGAAGCAATGATTCCTTTATTAGGAGCGCCAGCAGCCCCGGCAAAACGTTTCTCTCTCACCGCAGGCTAACAAGTCTGTCCATCCAGGAGATAAATAGTTGTCGGCCACATCTATTCATCTCCGCCCCCCTGCCTTTTATCCCCAGAGCTGGGGTGGGGGCTTCGCTAGCAGCGGTGGCTCTTCTATCCCGAGGACCGGCCCATAGATTTCCACTGCTCTCCTCTCCTCTGCCTTCTGTGCATCCGTGCGTCAGGCACTGGACCCAGCTGTTCCTCCTCTTCCTCATCAGCCACCTCCAGATGGGGGGCTGTTGACTCTCCATCTGAGGGCTGACGGACGGCCCAGGCTCCGCCTCTGTCTCTCTCTCTGACAGCTCCATTCCCTCTTCCCTCTTGGAGCTCGCAGGTTGCCTTGAGGCTGACCCTGACTCCCATACCTCCTCCTCCTCCTCTGATTCGGCAGCTGGAGGGGCCGGTGGCCGACAGGCCACAACAACTGCAAAAAACAAATTTCAGGTGCCTCAACTTGCGATGAAAGTTCTGGCCTCCATTACAGTCGTAGGTCGAGGACTACCTGTGTAGCGCAAAGACTTTCAAACGAGAACGAGAAGTAAATTTGGAGCCTCTCCAAACGCACTTCAGTTTCTGATTTTATTTTATTATTTCTTTTAAATATGGCCTTCCTTCTAAGTTGCTTGAGGGGAGTTTGAAACCCCCCTCCCCCTGATTCGGGGAGAAGCGGCAGTAACCAGGGATGAGATGGGGGTCACCGGATCATGGTTTAAAAGTGGCTGCATTTTAAGGCAGGATCTGAATGGGGTAAGAATGAAGCTGGGTCAAACTTGGATAAACTTGATTTATCCAAGCTTGGAGAAACTTGGTTTATCCAAGCTTGGAGAAACTTGGTTTATCCAAGTCTAAAGACCCAGGTCAAACTTGAATCAACTTGGTTGACCTTGACTTTGGCCTGGGTTTGGTCTTCCCCTATCATAACAAGCCATCTTTGGGCTTAGCACGTGTGAATCCAACCACTTCTGATGGCCTCACACTCTTCGGCCCCCAAAATATTCAAGATGGCCGTTGTAGTTGAAGCTCCACCCACAAAGGGGTGTGGCCTCCCCTTGCACTCGTCATCTTGCCCATTTTGAACTTTCTGCAACTACGGCTCGCTCAACAAACCTTAACCACGATACGTCAGCCCAGCGACAATGGCTGCCCACCATCATAGGAACACTTCTCTCCATCAGACCAAGGTTTAGCCTAAACTACAAATCCTAGTTTTCGCCCTGCCCGTGAGATACGGAACCTGTGTGTGTGTGTCTCCGTGTTACCACCTTGGTTGCCTGTGAATTCATTTTGTCAACAACAGCACACACAAAAATATGTGTCTCACACCAGGCCTGGTTCTCAAGAGCGTCTGTCTGCACAACAAACCCGGTTTATTCCAGGTTAACAAACTTGGTTTCCCCCTCAAGTGGATCTTGAGAAATTTGGCTGCCCATTCTGAATTGCCTTTGAAAAAAAAAAACGCTAGCTTTTTTGCGATTGAAAAAATGATGAAACGGAGAAACACTCTGAAATCAAAATTTGCGGGTTTCTATACACCGAGGCAGAAAAATTGTGTCATTTGATATCATTTGATGACAATAATAATAATAATAATAATAATAATAATAATAATAATGCATTAAGGGGCAAACACATATCGGAAATCAATATTTTCTTATCCCCCCCCCCCGGGTGAAATCCAATTTTTTTTACTACCAGTTCTGTGGGCGTGGCTTGGTGGGCATGGTTTGGTGGGCGTGGCAGGGGAAGGATATTGCAAAATCTCCATTCCCACCCGACTCCAGGGGAAGGATATTGCAAAATCTCCATTCCCACCTCACTCCAGGGGAAGGATATTGCAAAATCTCCATTCCCACCCGACTCCAGGGGAAGGATATTGCAAAATCTCCATTCCCTCCCCACTCCAGGGGAAGAATATTGCAAAATCTCCATTCCCACCTCACTCCAGGGGAAGGATACTGCAAAATCTCCATTCCCTCCCCACTCCAGGGGAAGGATATTGCAAAATCCCCATTCCCTCCCCACTCCAGGGGAAGGATATTGCAAAATCTCCATTCCCTCCCCACTCCAGGGGAAGGATACTGCAAAATCCCCATTCCCACCCCACTCCAGGGGAAGGATACTGCAAAATCCCCAATCCCCTCCCCCTCGAGGGGAAGGATACTTTGAAAGTCGGCTGTAAATATCCCCACCACCACGAATCCTGAAGGGTTTTTTTTAATTATTATTATTATTATTTTAATTTCTGTTAAAAAATTAGCGAATTAGGGAAACCAGCGAACTGCGATTAAACTTAGCAACTTTCTGAAAAAGCACCGATTTTTGAGGCTCATGCCGTAGAATAAAAACATAGACCAAATGCAATTTTCCCCAATGCTACTATGGATTTATAGATGAGAATTCATCATCACTTTTTAAGGACCCCATAATCCCGTGTGGGGCGGAGTCTGAGCAACTGAATGGAGCTAGCAGAGTGTTTTTAATGGCCGGATGCCTTTCCTGTCGCCAGGGCGGAGTTTTGTTCGGCAGATCTATTTCTCATTGTGCCCAGAGAGAGAGAAATATCCGCCTCTCCCTAGGATCGAACTCACAGCCTCCTTTTTAATTAACCAGTGAATTCACTACTGTAATATTAAACAAGATATTATGGTAAGGGATCACCCTGCCTTCTTTGATTGGAAGAAAATATTGCCTTTTCCAATATTCCCGACAACAATTCCTTAATATCTTGAAAAAAAGCACTTTTTCTATTTCTTAATATAATTATTTAAGGACTCCATAATCCCGTGCGGGGTGGAGTCTGGGCAACTGAATGGAGTTGAGTGTTTACTGGCCGGATGCCTTTCCTGTCGCCAATGCGGAGTTTTGTTCGGCAGATAATATTCTTCTCTCCCCTATTCAATTGACATCCTTGGAGAAAATCAACTTCCAACGCTTTCGTTTATCATCCAACCTTACAGCCACATCCTGAACATTTAAAGAACCTCCCATAAATCTTACTTATAAATATTAATACATTATTCCCCCCCAAAAAAATAATATATTAATATTTTAAAACATAAGCAAACAACGCAAATCTTTTGCAGTATATCCAATATAAAATGTAAAAAATGATATTTTTTTTCTTCAGCAGTTGGTAGCTTTGTCCAGCAGAGGGCGCCCCGGTTTTAAAAGTTGGAAGTGCCAGGAAACTGGGTTTTTTTCTTACAAAATATTTGATTTTTGATGTAGTTGAAGATAGTTTTCACACCAGGCGCTGTAGGGAAAGCCTGTTCTGAAGATGACCACTACTTTTCTGGATGCGAAGGGGGTTGGACTAGAAGACGTCCGAGGTCTCTTCCATCCCGTATGATTCTGACAGAAGTTCAGAAAACTAACCACTTTCTAGCCATGATTGAAAGTTAGCCTCGCCCAAGTGGGAAAACCCGGGATTTCTTCAGCTCCGCTGGCCAAGCAGCATCCGTGGAAACTTCCTGGTGGAAAGAGCGGGAATTTTGGTGAGTCTTGACGGTTCAATTTGGATATGTTGCTACGAAAGGCGCGGTTAATTGAAATCTGTTAAGTTTCTAGTCCTCTGTGAATTTACCTGGAATGAAACTTCCGCTGAATCCAACGGGCCTTTTCCCCTGCCCCCAGGACCACGCAGCAGGTAAGTCCAGATGGCTTAAACTTATTTAGTTAGTCCTCGACCTACGACCACAAACTGAGCCCAAGATTTCTTGTCGCTAAGCGAGACGTTTGTTAAGTGTGTTTAGCCCCGTTTTGCAACCTTTCTTGACACCATTGTTAAGCGAATGACTGCAGCTGTTAAAGCGAGTCACGTGGTCGTTAAGCGAATCTGGCTTCCCCGTTGACTTTGCTCATCGGAAGGTCGCAAACAGGGGAATCACGCGACCCCGGGGACACTGCGACTGTCATAAATACGAGTCAGCTGACGTGTCTGAATGTTGCTCAGGTGTCCGTGGGGATGGTGAAAGGGTCATAAGTGTGGAAAGCGGTCACAAGTCAATTTTTTTCCAGTGGGTAAATTTGAACGGTCACTAAGTGTACCGTTGTAAATTGAGGACTACCTGTACAGGAAATGCAAGCTGCAAAATCCACTTCTGCAAGGCGAGACCCGGAGAGCCCTTTGTCTGCAAGGGCCACCCCCAAAAAGTAGGAGCTGGGGGGGCACAAAAGAAGCCATTTCCCCCACCCACCCATTCATCCCCGGCCCCCCCTGCAGGTTTGGTACCCAGGGCAGCTGTTTTCACCCCCTCCTTCCTTCCCCGATCCTGCGCCCATCCTAAACCCTGGTTCTCCACCTGGGCAGATCCCTTCTCCACCCGGGGAGATCCATTCTCCACCTGAGCAGATCCATTCTCCACCCGGGGAGATCCATTCTGCACCTAGATAAGATCCATTCTGCACCTGGGCAGATCCATTCTCCACCCGGGGAGATCCATTCTGCACCTAGAGATCCATTCTCCACCTGGGGAGATCCATTCTCCACCTAGAGAGATCCATTCTCCACCTGGGGAGATCCATTCTCCACCTGGAGAAATCCATTCTCCACCTGGGGAGATCCATTCTCCACCTGGGGAGATCCATTCTCCACCTGAGCAGATCCATTCTCCACCTGGAGAGACCCATTCTCCACCTGAGCAGATCCATTCTCCACCTGGAGAAATCCATTCTCCACTCAGGGAGATCCATTCTGCACCTAAAGAGATCCAATCTGCACCCAGAGAGATCCATTCTGCGCCTAGAGAGATCCATTCTCCATCTGGAGAAATCCATTCTCCACCTGAGCAGATCCATTCTCCACCCAGGGAGATCCATTCTGCACCTAGATAAGATCCATTCTGCACCTGGGCAGATCCATTCTGCACCTGGAGAGATCCATTCTCCACCTGGGGAGATCCATTCAACTACCGGTGGGGTGGGGGGAGAGAGAGAGAGGGGGGGGCTTCCCAACGGCTCCTCGCCGCCCCGCCCAGCCGGAACAGCCACCTGGCCGGGAGCAGCTGGGAGAGGTCACAGGTGCGCTCCGGAGCCGCCTCCCCGCCGGGCGGGGTTGCTCCGCGCAAAACCTGCGCTGGGCTCGCCCTGCGCCATTCCGGGGCTCCCTTGCGCGCTCGCCCAAGGAGAGGCAGGTGAGCAGCCGGGCGCGTTTGGAGAGGGGCGCACGGGTGGGGGAGGCGCGCTGGAAGGCAGCTGGGTGGGGGGGGGGTCTCCAGATGTTGATTTGGGGGGAGGGGGGACTCCTTCCTCTGCCCCTCCCCTCTCTCTTGCCGGAGGTTCCCAAGCGGGGGTTTAGGATGGAGGGGGAGGAGGAGGAGGAAAGTTTGCGCCTGGGGAGGGGGCGCGCGCAAGTTTTGGAGACCCCTCCGGCCACTTGGAGAGGGCGCGACCCGCGGAGAGGTCTCCATTAGCTTCGCTTGGCAGCCCCCCCTCCCCTCCCTAAGGGAATGGGGGAGGGGCTCCGAGCTCTTTGGGGCACCTCCCCCCCCCCCCAATTCCGTCCCAGGAGAAGACTTGGGAGGATTTCCCTGTCTTGGAGAGGAGAAGGGGTCTCCTTGGTTTGGCCTGGAGAGAAATTGCGAAAAATTTCTCAATGGAACTCCTTGCCACCAGAAGTTGTGGGTGCTCCCAACACTGGAGGCTTTTAAGAAGAGATTGGACAACCATTGGTCTGAAATGGTCTGGGGTCTCCTGCTTCAGCAGGAGGTTGGACTAGATGACCTCCGAGGTCCCTTCCCAGCTCTATTCCGATTGCTAGATTGATAGCGGCACATTGTTGCTCCCAACACTGGAGCCTTTCAAGAAGAGATTGGAGATTCGCCTGAAATGGTCTACTAGGATGTCCTGCTTGAGTAGGGGGTTGGGCTAGATGACCTCCAAGGTCCCTTCCAACACTTGTTATTCTGTTTATTCTCCCCACTGCCTGAAAACGAGGCAGAAAAACGGAAGCCCTTCCCAGAGGGGGAAGAAGGAAGCCTTTTTGAGGAAACGGGAAGCAAGATTTGCATGCCCAAGGCAGCCGTCTTCAGGCGGGTGGAGGGGAGAGGGGGTGTCCCTAACCCGGGTTAGCCTCTGCTGTGTCCCAACCTGCCCATCCGGTCCCCACATCAAATCGGTGTCCCTCGAAAACGTCGGAAGGAATGCGGGTGGAGTCAACCCAATACAAACTGCGGCCCTTCCTCTTGCAGCATTTGTGTCCCTACAACACCCTTGGCCCAACCTTGTTCCAGGCAAAGTTGTTCCATTCGCACAACCATCTCCTCTCTGAGTTTTGCCCCCCCCCCCCCCGGTGCGAATGCTCATCCGTTTCGGTTCGCGCCAGGCAGAGCTGGCCCCTTGCCCTTAATCGGTTTGATGGGAATCAGTGGCAGAAATTGTGGGACGGGAATGATAAACTAACGGCGTCCGCTGCCTGCGAAGAAAAATCTCTATAATAATGTTTTATAGATGGCATTTTCCACCAGCAAGATTGGCAGAGATGTTTAAGGATATGTCTGCTAAGTGTTGGAAATGTAATCGGATACCGGGTTCATACTGTCACATGTGGTGGAGGTGCCCAAAGGCCAAAAGAATAAATATTTATTTATTTATTTATTTATTGTATTTATTGGTTCGATTTATATGCCGCCCTTCTCCGGAGACTCAGGGCGGCTTACAATGCGTTAAGCAATAGCCTTCATACTTTTGTATATACCTGCTTAGTAGGGCTTTCGCCCCCCTCCCCCTAAGCGATGTTCTTTTTTTATATTGGACAAAAATATACACATAGTTGGGAAAAAAATAAGTAAAACAACACATAGATCTAAAGCCAGAAATATTTTTGTAGGGTGTTCTACCAGAGCAGTACAAAAAAGGGAATACATATTTAATTTTACACATTAATTTTAATTAATTTTTGCAGTCACCACATTAATTAATTTTAATGTGGTGACGGCAGCTAGAATTGTGTTTTGCACAACAATGGAAAAACGAAGAGATCCCGATAGATGAAAATGTTTTTTTAAAAAAAAAAAATATTAGAATGTGCAGAAATGGATAGACTAACATTCAAAATTAAGGAGATGGAAGAAACTGAATACTTTTTAACCTGGGATTTGTTTTATCAACGGCTAACGAGCAGAAACGGAAGTTAGAAACTTAAGAGCATAAGGAAATGATTAACTACATTGAAGAGTTACTAAAATGGATAAGCAAATATTATTATTTGTGATTATTATTAATGTTATGAATATTATTACTATTTTTCAAAAACAACTGTACTCGGACAACACACGGTTTATATAGACATTGAATTTTTATGTTTAATAATAATTTAAAAAAAAACAGGCCACCAGGAGATAACTTCGATCCGGAAGTTGAAAATTATCCTAGCAAACCAGGACATCAAACCAGGATTATGTTGCTTAGCAAGGAAGCTATCTGGATCTGCAGTTGGCAAGAATCCCGGTCTCTCTCTTTCCAATTAGCGTCCAGCTACTGGCCGTACTTATAGAGTAGAAAATGAATATTTTAAATTATTTTGCACAGAGAGTGGACAAGGAATTAATGGTGCCACTGCAAATAATCCCTTCGTCGTTTAACTCGGCGTTTCTCCAACTTGGGCCGGATGAAGACGGGATGGACTTTCAACTCCCAGAATTCATCCCTGGAAGCTTTCAAGAAGAGACTGACCAGCTGTCTGTCAGAAATGGTATATATGGGTTTCCTGCTTGAGCAGGCGGGGGTTGGACTAGATGACCTAACAAGGTCCCTTCCAACTCTGTTATTCTATTATGATTCTAATTCCAAACTGGCTGGCTGGCTGGGGGGGGATTCTGGGAGTTGGAAATCAAACCCCAACCTTCCAAGTTGGAGAAACTCGTTTTTAAACAGCTGGGAATGCCGACTACATGGGTGCAAAATTGTGCGGCTTCTCCACCCTCCCTCGGGCTCCGCTTCCAACCTCCGAAAGTTCAGGATGGTGCCTGAACAACCATCACAATTGCACAACTGTTGTGCAATTGCACACACAACTGTTGTGTGTGCAGCAAGATTCGCCGTCCCTAAATTGACTCGGTGGACGCCTTACGAGAGCTGGTTTTTTTTTTGCAGCTGGGCCTCGCCTCTCAAGCCAGCCAAACGGTTTCCAAAAAAAAGTTCAGCCGATGCCAGATTAATCTCTTGTAAACAATGTTGGGGTGGTTACACACCCAGGCGCACCCTGCAAAATCTGCGACGAGATGCTGGTTTGTTGCCTTGCTTGGCCTGCGCTGGTTTTAATTCCTCCATGTCTGCTTGGGTTCTTCTTTTTTGGTTGAATGGCCTCGATTTTCTCCTGCTTAAATGACTTTTTATTTTATTTTATTTTTTGGGGAGACCACCCCAGCTGTGAAATGACTGGGCATCCTTCAGAAAATCAGCTTTCTCCTGCCACTCACCGTCCAATGTTCTGCCTTCCAGGGATGAAAGCACCGAGGTGCCGAGTTTGAATGGTAAATATGCATAAAAATCAGATTATTATTATTATTATTATTATTATTATTATTATTATTATTATTATTATTATTATTATTATTTTGCAAACGGGGCGAGGTTTGAGCGAGAAAGTATCGGGGGGTGGTGAACCTCACGGGCTTTCTCGAAACGGCTTCTTCCCTTCGGGTGGGACAAACTGTGTGGAATTGTGGATGATGGGAATTGTGGTTAGCTGGGGATTGTGGAGGTTGTAGTCTTCCCACAGGCCGCCAGTTTAGGAAACTCTCTTTTCCAATTTGTTTCTACTCTAGAGCCGGTTTTCTCTCCTTTCCCTGATAGTTTTTGCATAATTTGACGCCAAACTTCAACAAACTCCATTATTTCTCCATCTCCCTCCCTCCCTCTCTCTCTCTCCCCCCTCTCTCTCTGTCTTTCTCTGTTTCTCTCTCTCTTTCTCTTTCTTTCTCTGTCTCTCTCTGTCTTTCTCTTTCTCTCTGTCTCTTTTTCTTTCTTTCTCTTTTTCTCTTTTTCTTTCTCTCTCTGTCTTTCTCTGTTTCCGTATGTGTCTTTCTGTCTTTCTCTTTGTTTCTCTTTCTCTTTCTTTCTCTGTCTCTGTCTCTGTCTTTCTGTCCCTCTCTTTCTCTCTCTCTTTCTCTCTCTTTCTTTCTCTGTCTCTGTCTTTCTCTGCTTCTCTCTCTTTCTGTCTTTCTCTTTCTCTCTTTTTCTCTCTCTCTCTCTTTCTCTCTGTCTGTCTTTCTGTCTTTCACTTTCTCTGTCTCTCTGTCTTTCTCTGTTTCTCTCTCTCTCTTTCTGTCTTTCTCTTTCTCTCTTTTTCTTTCTCTTTCTCTCTCTCTGTCTCTCTCTGTCTTTCGTTGTTTCTCTTTCTGTCTTTCACTTTCTCTCTTTCTCTTTCTTTCTCTCTCTGTGTCTTTCTTTCTCTGTCTCTGTCTCTCTCTCTCTTTCTCTCTCTCTCTCTCTCTCACACACACACACACACACACACAAACACACACAGAGAACATGAAAATCCTTCGCAATCTTTTTCCAGCCCTAGGAAAAACTTTCTCCTCCTTAAAATCCTTCAGTTTTGTTTTGTTTTTTTAATTATTATTTAAATCTCTCTTTCCTGGAGACAGCTTTCGGCTGCTTAAATGCCTTCAGTTTTGGACATCGTGTTGTGTCTAGTTCTTAGTAGCTTTAAAGTTGGCTGCTTCACTGATCCGCTTATTAATCATTGTTTTTATTAGCGCCAAAGTTGGCTTGTGTGTGTGTGTATACTCTCTCTCTCTCTCTCTCTCTCTCTCTCTCTCTCTCTCTCTCTCTCTCTCTCTCTCTCTCTCTCATGCATACAGGTGGTTCTCGCCTTACAACCATTCATTTAGTGACCAAAGTTGCAACGCTACTAAAATAAAAAAGTGACTTAGGTAGATTTTTCACTCTTATTCTGCGAAATGAACTTTTTCGGGGGACGTGGCCGGAAGGGAAGAGAGAGCAGCTTCTGGATCGGAGCTGGCGTTTGCTTACAAGTGACCTTTGGAAAAGTGGCAGGACCGGTCGAACTCGCTTCTGGGTTCGTGTGTGGGTGTGCGAAGGCGAGCGTGCACGCTGGTGCCAAGAAAAGTCAGCTTTTGCACCTCCTCCTCCTCCTCCTCTCCCTCCTCCTGTCCCCAGGTCCAACTTTCAAGATCCGGTCTGGAAATCTTGCCCCAAATTGTCCTTTTTTTCAATGCCAGTTTCTGAACGCTGATCTGCTTTTTGTATCCTGTAGTCTCTTTCCAAAGTCTGTGCTTTCTTTGATGCCATAAACCTTTATTTATATGTATGTGTATATCAGTGGTGGGATTCAAATGATTTAACAACCGGTTCTCTGCCCTAATGATTTCTTCCAACAACCAGTTCACCAAACTGCTCAGAAAGTTAACAACCGGTTCTCCCGAAGTGATGCGAACTGGCTGAATCCCATCACTGGTATATATACATGTATATGTATATTTCTCTCTCTCTCTCTCATCTGTCTCATCTACCATCTATATATCTATATCATGTATCATCTATCCTCTATCTTTATCTATTATCTATCGATATAGATAGATAATAGATAAATAAATTTTTTATTCTATAATAAAGTTCTATTTTATTGTATAATTTATTATCTATCATGTATCATGTATCGTTTATATTTATCTATTATCTATCTATGTATCTATCTATATCTATCTAATCATCTATCATCTATCTATCTATATCTACCTAAATTCATCTATCTATATCTAATCGTCTATCTGTATCATCTATCTAATCATCTATCATCTATCTAATAATCTATCATCTATCTATATCTAGCTAAATTCATCTATCTATATCTAATAGTCTATATCTATATTTATCATCTAATCATCTATCATCTATCTATATCTATTATCTAATCATCTATATATATTTATCATCTATCTAATCATCTATCATCTATATCTAAATTCAACTATCTATATCTAATCGTCTATATCTATATTATCTATCTAATCATCTATATCGATATTTATCTATTATCTATGTAATCATCTATATATTTATCATTTAATCATCTATCATCTATCTATATCTATAATCTATCTAATCTATCTATATATTTATCATCTATCTATCTATCTATCTATCTATCTATCTATCTATCTATCTATCTATCTATCTATCTATCATTTCTTCCCCTCTCTCTCTCATCTATCTATCTATCTATCTATCTATCTATCTATCTATCTATCTATCTATTGCGACCTTGCAACCAATGAAGTCCAATGCGGAATCCAGATTCGCTGAACAACCTAACTTAACAATTGCCGTGATTCTGTAGCCAGAAAGATTGTAGAACAGGGCAACATTTGCTTTACAACCGTCTCACTTAGTAACCGAGAAATCTTGGGCTCCCTTGTGGCCGTAAGCTGAGGACTACCCCGAGCCTCTTTCCCCATGTCTGCGTTGTCTTTGATACCCTAAACCGGCCCCACTTCGTCGTGGTTATTGGCTAAACCACAGTTTACCACTCTTTTTTGGCCTCCTCCTAGGGTGCTTCTGACTCAAGATGGCCCAACGGCATTCAACCGGCCTTCTGGGGGACAAAGGTCTTCTCCTGGACCCTCAACCCCTCAGCAACAACGGCGTGTCTCCACGCGAGAAATGCCCCTCCGTGACCTCCTTGGAGGAGCCCTCGACTCCGGTCTCCAACCCGCGCCGGATTGTCCTGAGCACCGAGAGTCCAGCCGCCCTCAAGGTGGGCACCCAACAACTCATCCCCAAGAGCTTAGCCGAAGATCCCAAGTCCAAGCTCCCCATCCGGCATCAGAGCTTCTCCGATGGGGCAGTGTGGGGCAGAGAGGGGGTCCGTTGCGACCCCAAGCGCTTGTCGGCTCCCAGCCTCTCTCTGGACGACGAACCGGAGGACGAATTTGACGCCAGCGAGGGGACGTTGAAACGCAACCTGCGTAGCATGTCCTACCGGGCGGCCATGAAGGGCGTGAGGAACGGCGGAGAACCTGAGGCGCCCACAGCCGTTGGAGGTCTCATGCCCATTTTGGAAAATGCCAAGCCCCCCACCGGCCGGGTTCCCGCGAGGAACAAGGTAGGCGAAAAGACCCACCCACCCCAAATTTGGCTTATCCATCCACATCAGTTCCCCCTCAAAGGCCCACCTCAAAAGCAATTCCTGAAGGCATCTCCCAAGCTTGACCTCCAACTGCACAGTTCATTTAGGGACCGTTCAAAGTCGCAACGGCACTGAAAACAGGGACTTATGACCGTCTCCCACACTTAGGTCCGTCGCACCATCCCCATGTGATCAAAATTTACTTAAGATTTACTTAATAACCGTGTGGGGTTGTGGGGGGGGGGTGAATCTGGCCTCGCGGGAAAGCAGACTCCACTGATGGGGGGGACCCTCTTCTTCTCCACAGCGGACTTTGGGGCGCAAGCGTCTGCAGCATCATGGCGGTTCGTTCAAAGATGGTGAGTCCCGTGCCGATCTTGACCCTTCCTTCCTTCCTTCCTTCCTTCCTTCCTTCCTTCCTTCCTTCCTTCCTTCCTTCCTTCCTTCCTTCCTTTTCTCCTTTCCTCTGGCCTACCTTCTTTCCTTCTTTCTTTTTCTATTCTCTGTCTTTCCTTTGGACTTCATTCCAATTTTTTCTCTTCTTCTTCTTCTTCTCTCTGATCTTCCTTCCTTCCTTCCTTCCTTCCTTCCTTCCTCCCTCCCTCCCTCCCTCCCTCCCTCCCTTAAAATCAATTTTATTTGGAGCCAGAGAGCGATGAGGATGTGGACGGTGGTGAAAGCGAGAAATTCCAGTGCAGCCAGTCCTTGACTTATAACTGTTCCTTTAGGGTTTCCTGCTCGATCAGGGGGTTGGATTAGATGACCTCCGAGGTCCCTTCCAACTCTGTTATTCTATTCTACTCTACTCTACTCCCCATTCTATTCTATTCTATTCTATTCTATTCTATTCTATTCTATTCTATTCTATTCTATTCTATTCTATTCTATTCTATTCTATCCTATTCTATCCTATTCTATTCTGTTCAATATAAATATATATAAGAGATTATATATTCCAGAAGAGATGGGAAGACCTGGAATGGTGGAAGGTCCCTTTCACCTCTTGTTATTCTGTTATTTAGACCGAGATTTGGCCCCGGGGGGGTTTGTGGTTGGTGCTCTGATCCATCTGATATTCTTGACCCCCAAAACTGAGACTGTTACCCCCCCCTACCCCCAAATACTTCAGAGCGCCCCTTTGATCCGGCTCTCTCACCTGTCCACCGCCAGATCCCCGACTGTACCAAGAGATCCGAGAAAAAGGCCTCAACTCCATCAACCACGAGTCGGACGACGATCTCCTCGACCTGGACGCCATTCCCGAAGAACGACCTACCGCCATCGTGGTGAAAAGCTACCGTCCCGCTCACGCCACCTGGAGCCAACAGCCTGAGGTAAGGAAGGGCGAGGGGAAGGCGTGGTCAGGGAAACCCACGTTCCTGGTTTTTCTTTACTCTGTCGGGGTACGGATGCTGCCCGGATCGAGGTAGGAGAAGTCCATTGAGGTCGTAAATTGCCTTTCCAGCTTTCCTGGCTTTTCTCTCCCATTCAACCCCAAGGATGCCCCTTCTCTAAAGTCTAAATTCTCCAAATTCTAAATTATTTACATTGTAAGTGCTCTGAATTCTAAATGCTCTAAATTCCAACATCTCTAAATTCCGAATTCTCTAAATTCTAAATTCGCTAAATCCTAAATTCTGAATTCTCTAAATTCTAAATGCTCTAAATTCTAAATTCTCTAAATTCTGAATTCTCTAAATTCTCTCAATACTAAACTCTAAATTCTCTAAATTCCAAATTCTCCAAATTCTAAACACTCTAAATTCTGACTTTACTAAATTCTAAACTCTCTAAATTCTAAATACTCTAAATTCTGTACATTCTAAATTTTCTAAATTCTAAATTCACTAAATTCCAAACTCTCTAAATTCTAAATTCACTAAATTCTAAATTCTCTAAGTTCTAAATTCTCTAAATACTAAAGTCTAAATTCTCTAAATTCCAAATTCTCCAAATTCTAAATACTCTAAATTCTGAATTCTTTGAATTCTCTACATTCTAAAGTCACTATACTCTGCACTCTCTAAAGTTCTAAATACTCTAAATTCTAAATTCACTAAATTCCAAACTCTCTAAATTCTAAATTCTCTAAATTTCAAACTCTCTAAATTCTAAATTCTCTAAATTCCAAATTCTCCAAATTCTAAATACTCTAAATTCTGAATTCTCTACATTCTAAAGTCACTAAACTCTGAACTCTCTAAAGTTCTAAATTCTCTAAATGCTAAGCTCTAAACTCTCTAAATTCCAAATTCTCCAAATTCCAAATTCCCTCCATTCCAAATTTACTAAATTCTAAACTCACTAAATCAGAGAAATTTAGACAGATCCAATTCCAGCCAAACCGTTCTTTATATGTTTAAAATATCGACTCAGCAAATATCCGGCCCGTCTTTGGAGTAAAGCAAAAGTACAAAGTGCAGCTGAAATGCAGAGGGAATACACTCAGTCACTCACACACAAACAAACAATCACACCGCAGATTTCTCTTAAGCCACCAACCCGCCTTTCCAAAGAAGGGAAAGGAAAACGGGTGGCATCGCAAGGGAAACTTCGCCTGTTGACCCATTGCCTGAATCAGCCAGAAGGAAATGCGACTTTTGCATTTTGTCCCAGTGTTGCAATAAAAAAGACGAAGCTTGGAAATTCCCGGATGTGTGTGGCTGTGTAATTAAACACACACACACATACACACACAGGTACGGACGTGACTGCCTCTGATTTAGACACAGGCGATGCAGCCCCATCAGAAGCCGCTCCCTGTTTCATGGTTTCTCATTCCGTTTGTCCAATTTCTCATGGAATAAAATATTCCTCTTTTTTTTTTTTTTTTTTGTAAAACAACCCAAAACTTTCCTTCCAACTCCCCTCCTCTCTAATTTTTTTTTTTTTTTAATTTGATTTATATGCCGCCCTTCTCCGGAGACTCAGGGCGGCTTACAGTGCATTAAGCAATAGCCTTCATACTTTTGTATATTTTTATACAAAGTCAGCTTATTGCCCCCACAAACTGGGTCCTCATTTCACCTACCTTTGAAAGGATGGAAGGCTGAGTCAACCTTGAGCCTGGTGAGATTCGAACCAGCAGTAATTGCAGACAGCTGGTCTTAATAACAGGGTGCTTAGACCACTGTGCTATCGAGGCTCTTTTTAGGTGGAATAGAAGGATATTAGTTTCAGTTTGGTTGAGATAATTGGCGAGAAAAGCAGAACATCGGAATGGAATAAAATAGAAAAATAGAACCTTAAAAGGAGATACAAGAAATAAGAGGAAACAGAATATTATATAATGTGGGACAAATGGTATGAATCGTCTCGAGGCTTCAAAGAAACTTAAGTTGATGGACTAGTGTGTGAACTTGTCCCCTACACGGGTGAGGACTTCACCTTTCCAGATGTGAAGTCTTCACCTCCCCAGAGCTAAGAATTGAAACGTGCACATCTGGAGCAGAACAGAGCAGTTGAAGGCCTCTAGAAGTTCTACTAGAACTTCTTGGTGGGTCCCGATAGGAGAAAAAAAAACAGACTGAACTTCCACAGCATGGGTGGTCCTTCTGAAAGCCCATCTCATCACTTCTTTTTTTTTTTGTTGTTGGTCTGATGAAAAAGAACAAGGAATTTGGATATCAGGAGAACATTTCTTGAATTTTGTCTTCTGCAGGTTCGGGAAACCGGCATCTTGGACCAGATATCACCAGAAGAACGTAAGAGGCAAGAGGTGAGCGAAGGTGCGGATGGAGCACCCATCTCCTCGGGAAACAGGGAGGTCTTCTTGAGAACACCGAAGCATCTCCTATGGTCTTTCATGGTCTTCAACCCAATTCAATGTTCAAAAGAAGGGACGGAAAGGACCTTGGACATCTGGTGGTCACCAGGAGAACCCTACAAGGGCCAAATTTGGGAGTGGGAGAGCTACAGAAAGATAGGGAGCCAGCCTGGGGAATTTTAGGAGTTGAAGTCCACCCATCTTAAAGTTGCCAAGGTTGAGAAACAATGTTGGGTTCCTTCCAACACAGCTTCTCCTTAACTCCAATTTAACGATATGATTGCTTCATTCTAAGACCACCACAATTGCTGGTTCTCGCGTCGGCTTTGCAAGCTGGCTTCTTTCTCCCAACGGACCTCAACGAAGAGCCAAGAAGTCCTCATTCTGTCCATCTTCCCCCTCCTCTCCATCATCTCTCCCATCATCTCTCCATCTCCCCCAGGCCATCTTTGAGATCATCACCTCCGAGTACTCCTACCTCCATAGCCTGACCATCCTGGTAGAGCATTTTCTGAAATCGGCCAGGTTAAAGGAGACCATGACCCAAATGGACCATCATCACCTCTTCTCCAACGTGGGGGACATCTTGGCGGTCAGCAAGAGGTCAGTTTTAGAGGACAGGGTTGGAAGAAGCATGGGAACCCAAGTTTACGTGGTAGAGCAGTCGTTGTAATACTTCTTTTAAATTCTTATTTTGACCTCTCTTATCCAACCATGTATCAAACAACTCCCATGTTCGATAGTATTCCGTGTCTTCCTATTCTTTTATCTTCATGTTAGTCTGTCCATTTCTGCACCGTCTCAAAACATGTAATATCAAATATACTTTCCCTTTATCGTATTTTTCTGGTATTATACCTGACAGAAATCGTTCCGTCTTATAATCTATATGCTGTATTAACATTTTTTTTCTAACCACGTATGAATTTTCGTCCATTTTATTATTATTATTATTATTTTTGCTTTTGGGCACTTCCACCACATGTGAGAATAGGTGCCCGATATTCCTGCTAGGAATTTCATTGTAGGGTGGATGGTTGTGAGTTTCTCACAAGATGGGTTTTTTTCGTGGGGGGGGTCTATCTAGCTTTTTCGAGGACTTGGAGAAGAGGCACCACGAGCACGCGGTAATTTCGGACATCAGCGACGTGGTGGAAGCGCACGCCTCCGGACACTTCCACCCCTACATCATCTACTGCTCCAACGAGGTCTACCAGCAAAGGACCCTTCAGAAACTCTTGTGAGTTAAGCTTGAGACCCCTTCGACCCTTTGATCTATTCTGATGGAGTGATCAATCGATTGAAAATAAAGGAGGGTCCTGTGGTGTGTGAGAAGGCTTGTCCGGAGCTCCTTTTTTCTAATTCTCTTTTTAGAACTTCCAACGTGGCCTTTAAGGAGTCGTTAAAGCAGATTGAACAGAAGCCGGAATGCGGCAGCCTGCCCTTGATTTCCTTCCTCATCCTCCCCATGCAGAGGGTGACCCGCCTGCCTCTCCTCATGGATGTGAGTAAAACCAGGGGCTCCCCTTTCCGAACCTCGGGAACGAGCTGTGCCGCTAGTCCTCAGTGAGGAACGGTTCCTGCTCCTGCAGCCGTGACTCACATTTTGCTTGGCTCATCCGTCACTTTCACTCCATAGAAAACAGTTAAGATCCTGCCACTGTTCTGAATATATAATTTGTAAGCATTTCATAGAAACTTAAGAAAGGGATCCTGGTAGTCATTTAGTCCACCCCCACCCCACCCCCCACCCCCGGTCTGGAGCAGAAATTTAATTCCTTGGTTGCATAGTTTTAGTAGAGTAATACTTAAGGGTACAGTTAACACATTATTTAATATGTTTATAATGCATAATATGTAATATAATGCCTATTATATATTACATACATAATACATGCACATTTAATATCATAATACATAATATAATATATACTATTATGGTTAGCAGATTAGCAGAGTAATCTAAGTAGAAAAACAGGGAGGGAGGGAGGGAGGGAAGGAAGGAAGGAAGATCAGAGCAAAGAAGGAAAATAGAAGGGAATGAGGAGGGGAGGGAAGGAAGGAAGGAAGAAAGAAAGATCAGAGCAAAGAAGGAAAATAGAAGGGAATGAGGGAGGGAGGGAGGAAGGAAGGAAGATCAGAGCAAAGAAGGGAAATGGAGGGAAGGAAGGAAGGAAGATCAGAGCAAAGAAGGGAAATGGAAGAAGGGAATGAGGGAGGGAAGGAAGATCAGAGCAAGGAAGGGAAATAGAAGAAGAGAAAGGGAAGAAAGGAAGGAAGGAAGGAAGATCAGAGCAAAGAAGGGAAATAGAAGAAGAGAAAGGGAGGAAAGGAAGGAAGGAAGGAAGATCAAAGCAAAGAAGGGAAATAGAAGAAAGGAATGAGGGAGGAAAGAAAGGAAGGAAGATCAGAGCAAAGAAGGGAAATAGAAGAAGAGAAAGGGAGGAAAGGAAGGAAGGAAGGAAGATCAAAGAAGGGAAATAGAAGAAGGGAATGAGGGAGGAAAGGAAGGAAGGAAGATCAGAGCAAAGAAGGGAAATGGAAGAAGGGAATGAGGGAGGAAAGGAAGGAAGGAAGATCAGAGCAAAGAAGGGAAATAGAAGAAGGGAATGAGGGAGGAAAGGAAGGAAGGAAGATCAGAGCAAAGAAGGGAAATGGAAGAAGGGAATGAGGGAGGAAAGGAAGGAAGGAAGGAAGATCAGAGCAAAGAAGGGAAATAGAAGAAAGGAATGAGGGAGGAAAGAAAGGAAGGAAGATCAGAGCAAAGAAGGGAAATGGAAGAAGGGAATGAGGGAGTGAAGGAAGATCAGAGCAAAGAAGGGAAATAGAAGAAGAGAAAGGGAGGAAAGGAAGGAAGGAAGGAAGATCAGAGCAAAGAAGGGAAACAGAAGAAGGGAATGAGGGAGGAAAGGAAGGAAAGGGGGAAAAAACTTTGGCAGTACATAGCTCTATTATTATTATTCACCCATCTATTTTAGCTGCCCGTTTTGCCTTTTCTAAATCTTTTAATAACGCAAGGCCATTCTTAATCCTAGCCATTGTTACGATGCCTTATTGTCTTTTAACTTCGTTGGACGCCGCTCGGAGTCCCTGGTTTTTGCTGAACGGGCGGCTACATAATTTTTTTAAAAAATAAAATATAACAAACTTAACGGCTAAAAACCAGGAAAAAAAGAACACCTTACGGGCATCCAAGCAGCGGTGCGATTTGCACAAACCTGGAAGTCCCCCGGATATCTAATTCAGACCCTGTTTCCCTGTGAACTTCTTTCCCCCTTGGCTCTCTTCCTTAAATTTGGGACAACCCCCTCCCTCTGCCCCCTCCTCCCAATATCTTAATCCACAATTGGGGAGTTTGTGGTTTTCTGGAACTTCATAAACTACCTTTCCCAGGATTCCCTTTTCCAGCGGAATCCAGCTTTTCCCGATGCCCTTGAAAACATTTTGGAATAAAATAGGCATTGCGAACATCTGGGAGGACATTGGATGAGCCCTCTTTTTTTTTCCCCCCCGTTTCAGACGGTTTGCCAAAAAACCCCGGTGAACACAGCTGCGTACCGAGCGACGACCCAAGCTTTGAAGGCCATCAGCAAAGTAAGTTTCTCCCAACATCTGCAGAAAAGTAAGAAATGGCTTTCTTTGGGGATAAATTGGCTTTTTGGGGGGGGGGGAAAGAAGGGAGAGGGGGAAAAAAAACCAGTCGACGTTTCGACGAAGTCTCATTCGTCATCTTCAGGCTGGTGTTTTCGGCTTCGTGCTTCTAGGAGCAATGTGTGATCGCAGCTGTTTCTTCCTTTTAACGCATTGCTCCTAGAAGCACAATCACACATTGCTCCTAGAAGCACGAAGCCGAAAACACCAGCCTGAAGATGACGAATGAGACTTCATTGAAACGTTGCCAAGACACTTCCAATTTTACGCGGGAGAAAACCCAAATAACCAAAGACCTACATATATATATGTATTTATATATACATATATAAATTTATTTATATTTATATAGTTTTTATATTTATATAGTTCTTATTCTCAGCCATGTGGCCTTCCTCTTTGAAAGGCAGTCTTCAAAATACAGGAAGTCCTTGATTTACGACCACAATTGAGTCCGCTAAGTGAGACTCTTGTGAAGTGAGCTCCGCCCCTTATTTTATCCGACCTTCCTCGACACGGTTGTTCAGCGAATCAACTGCAGTTCTTAAATTAGTCACACGGTCGTTAAGCGGATTGGTCTTCCCTGTCGACTTTGCCGTCAGATGGTCGCAAAAGGGGATTGTGTGACACACACACACACACACCCAGGGACGGTGTGATTGTCATAAATACGAGTCAGTCACTGAATTTTGTTCACGGGACCACAGGGAACGCTGTGACGGTCGTAAGTGTGAAAAAAAAGTCCCTTTTTTCGGTGCCTTCGTAACTTTGAATGGTCACTAAATGAACTGTCGTAAGGCAAGGACTTCCTGCATTCATCGATTCACACATTAACTTTTTGAATGGTCGGTAAACGAACCGTCGTAAAAGGAGGACTTCCCGCATCTTGCAATCGTTCCATTGGATTGGATGAGATGTGGTTTCTGCCCCTTTTTCTCAGAGGTTCTGGGCCATTTTTAAGCTCCTCCTTTGGTCTGGGGCTCGAGTTCGAGCAAGTCCTTTCCATCCATCCTTCGGTGCTTTTGTTTGTCTCTCCAGCTCGTGAAGAAGTGCAACGAGGGAGCTCACACCATGGAAAGGACCGAACAGATGTGCAGCTTGCAGAACCAGCTGGATTTTGGCAAAGTCAAGGTGAGATCTCCCACCTCAGAGGTTCTTCGAAGGAAAATATCCGTGGCTGCAGCTTGGCTCGCTTCCCAAACCTCACTCACAGCCCAAAAAAGAAGAAAAAATGAGGGAGGAGGGAATGAGTTCGAAATGTAGGGGAGGCAGTGGGAGGGGGCCTCAAAGGCATGCAAGATAGCATCCTTCCGATATTTGAGGGGCTGCCCCAAAGAAGAGGGGGTCCATTTAATCTCCAAAGCACCTGAAGGCAGGACAAGAAATGAGGGATGGAAACTCATCAAGGAGAGAAGCAACCTAGAATTAAGGAGCAATTTCCTAACAGTAAGAACAGTTAACCAGTGGAACTCCTTGCCACCATAAACTGTGGGTGCTCCATCACTGGAGGTTTTTAAGAAGAGATGAGACAGCTATTTGTCTGCAATGGTAAAGGATCTCTTGCTTGAGAAGGGGGTTGGACTAGAAGACCTCCGAGGTCCCTTCCAGCTGATTCTATGTTTTATGGTCTCTGTGGACCATTTTAGGTGTCCACTTCTGAGCTCTACGGTTCTCAACCTTCTGCCTCTTTCAGAACTTCCCATTGATCTCAACGTCCCGCTGGCTTTTGAAAAGGGGCGAGGTCTCCCTCCCTCCAACCGAAGACGGCGGGATCTTCCGGAAGGGATCCGGGCGAGGAATCTGTTACCTCTTTGTCTTCAACGACGTCCTGATCATCACCAAGAAAAAAAGGTGAACGCAACGAAATCCTTGATTTTATTTGTATTTCTCCCTGCGCATCCATTGATCATTAATCTATTAATATTTTCTAAATTTGTGGTAAGTTAATGGTAAAAAAAAAAGAAAGAAAACCACAAAAAAACTAAGCAAATTTATTTCCAGTTAGTCCTCGGCTTACAGCAATTCGTTTAGTGACCGTCCGAAGCGACGACACTGAAAAAAAGTTACTTATGACCGTTTTTTCACGCTTACGACCATTGCAGCCCCCCCAAAATTCAGGCTCTTGGCAACCGACTCATACTTATGACGGTCACAGTGTCTCCTTTTGCGACCTTCTAACAAGCAAAGTCCAATGGGCAAAAGCCAGATTCACTCAACGACGGTGTTAGTAACTTAACAACCGCAGGGCTTCACTTAGCAACCGTAACAAAGTAGGCCGTAAAACGGGGCAAAACTCAGTTAACTGTCTCGCTTAGCGACAGAAATGTTGGGCGTAACTCGAGGACTACCTGTATTTATCGGTCGAATTTATTTTAGATATTTGTTGAATTTAAATTTTATTAAATTATGTTTGTGTATCTCGTTTTTTTTCTACGTGTTTCACTTGTCTTCTTTATACTGTAACTGCTCTTCTAATAGCAATTCCTTCCTAAAAGTTATGGCATGACATTCTTGATTAAATTATCTTTCTGTTGAAATAGAATTTTATGGTACTACTCAAAAAAAAAAAAAAGTGGTGTTATTAACTGGTTTTAGAAAATACACTTTTCCCAAA
Organism: Pituophis catenifer annectens; assembly: GCF_029215685.1. NCBI lineage: Eukaryota > Metazoa > Chordata > Lepidosauria > Squamata > Colubridae > Pituophis > Pituophis catenifer. Next base: position 2,099,881 of record NW_027256898.1, on the reverse strand, counting down.
AGGTTTCCACAATTTTGGCCACTAATTTTATATAGATATAGATATAGATATAGATATAGATATAGATATAGATATAGATATAGACAGATAGATAGATAGATAGATAGATAGATAGATAGATAGATAGATAGATAGATAGATAGATATAGATATAGATATAGATATAGATATAGATATAGATATAGATATAGATATAGATATAGATGATATAGATATAGATATATATAGATATATACACACATAGATATAGATATATACACATATATAGATATAGATATAGATATAGATATCAATTTTCTTACTTCTTCGTAGGGTTTATGTGTGTTTTTCTTCTAGCCAGGTTTTCCCTACGTAGCCAAGGTTTTTTTGTAGCTCCAGCTCAGTAGAATCACATCTACTCGGTTCTGGGCTTTTTTCCTTTCTAACACCTAGCAAGCTCTAACTGATGATGTGATTCTACTGAGCTGGAGCTACAAAAAAACCTTGGCTACGTAGGGAAAACCTGGCTAGAAGAAAAACAGATATAGATATAGATATATTCTGAGGTTTTCGCGGGTGTTTGTATGTAGGTCTCTGGTTATTCGGGTTTTCTCCCGCGTAAAATTGGAGGTTTATATATAACCCCTTTCCAAGCAGTATTGTTTTCAAAGGGTTGATTTTTGCCATCTTTTTCAAAATGCAAAACTCTGTTTTAAAAAAAATCCGCCACTTATTTCCTGTCCCTGGGAAATGTACTTTTAAAAAAAAAAATCCAAATATATACATTTTTACTGCGTTTTTAATCCTCTTGCTGGATTTAGGATGACCGTCCGTTCTGTCCTGAGACTTTAGAGCAGGAAGTTGAAGGCGGTTTTGGGCTTAAAACATTTTAAATATGCCAGACCAGAGATAAGAAAAGGATTGTGTCATACGAGAACACCGAATTCCTTAAATAATTTGGTCTATGGGACGGCAACAAACATTGCTTTGTCTACGATGCTGGCTTGCGAGCTTGCAAAAGTTGGAGGGAAACTCGAATCAATATTTTTCTGCTTGTTTGCACACTCGTCTGTTGTTCTTTCTCCCCTCAGCCCTGCGTGGACTTCATTTCCCAGAATGCCCTGCGTGGAAAAACTCCCAGAATCCCCCTCTTCCCTCTTAGAAAAAAGCTTCGGTTTTACAATCCTTTTATCGCGTCCGTCATTCAACTCCTTTCCCTTTTTTAATTTTATTATTTTTTATTTCCTCTTCTGGGTCAAGTGAGGAGAGCTACGCCGTCCTCACCTACTCCATGTTGGAACATCTCTCGGTCGAGAAAATTGAAACCCCGGACAGTCCGACCAGCCTCGGACGCGGCGGTCACCTCTTCCGTCTCACTTTGCGAAAGGACAGCGAAGGCAAGCCGGAGGAAGTCGTCCTGGCTGCAGAATCCCGGTGAGTATTATTCCGAGCGAGAAAAGAGTCGACAACTGACCGGTGCTGAAACAGTTCTCCGCCTGTTAGCCGAAACTGCCTCTTTCCCCCTCTCTTGCAGTGCCAAGGGGGAACGTGTCTTTTTCCCACGGCAGGGATGAGGGGGTGTCTCATCGGAAGCCCGAAACATTCCCCTCTTTCAAGAACGAGAGGGAGGCCTTGAGTTCGAATCAGGTCACTTGGGAAACGGACCCAAAGAGGAAGTTGAGATGGGTTACTCATCGTGAACAGATTTTTTTTTAATGACCCTGTAATCTCTTGTGGGGTGGAATCGGGGCAACTAAATGGAGCTGAGTGTTTCCTGGCCAGATGCCTTTCCTGTCTCCAATGAGGAGTTTTGTTCGGCAGATATATTCTCATTGTGCCCAGAAAGGGAAATATCTGCCTCTATCTAGGATCGAACTCATCATGAACAGATAGCAAATGAAATATGGGCACTGTAGTCTCCAGGATACTGGGGGCACCATGTCCCTAGCCGTGGTTTGTTTAGGAATTCAGAGTTGTGAAATTGGAAGATTTTTAAGTTTTTCACTCGTTGGGCCCTTTAATTTCCTTAAAATCCCATTTGATAGCCTTGAGAAATTGGGGGACCCTATTTCCCCACCCAGTTAGAACAATTAATCAGTGGGATGGCAGAGGGTTGGACTAGAAGACCTCCCAAGGTCCCTTCCAGCTCTATTCTGATTGATGGATTGATTGATTGATTAATTTGCTTCCAGACGTTTGCAAAAAGAGATTGGACAACTATTTGTCTAAAATGACATCAGTTCTCCTGTTTGAGCAGGGGGTTGGATTAGAAGACCTCCAAAGTCCCTTCCAACCCTGTTATTCTGTTACTTTGGGCTTAGGAAGAGTCACAGACCTTCCATTGCCTCCTTTTAATAACTGCACTTCCAAATTTGACTTCTCTGGAATAGGGAGGTTCCATCGATCCATTGTGCTCCCCGCCAGAGTCACCAACGGAGAGGCACAGAACCCAAAAACCCTTCCTTCCTTCTCAGCGCTTCACACCTTAAACCTCGATTATTTGGGGCCCTGGGTTACCAAGGATCAGTCCGTTAAACCGAGATTGGCTCGGGTTTTTCGTTTTGATATTTTACGGAGAGACAGGGCCAATAGTGGGATTCAGCCGGTTCGCACAGGTTCAATAGAACCAGTAGCTAATGTTTTGTGCAGTTCGGCGAACCGGCTGAATAGCTTGTCTCGTCCCGCCCCGCCTCGCCTCGCCCCTCTCGTCTCAGCCCCTGCTCGCCTCACTGCCCACCTGCTCGCCCGTCCAGCCGGCTGCTCTCCCGGCGGGGCGAGTAGCTGGGTGTGACAAGGAGGGGCTGGGAGAGGAGGGGCAAGGCGGGGCCGGGCATGGCGAGGAGAGGCTGGAGAAGTTGAAGTGCCCCTCGACGTGAGTGATGTCGAGGTAGCCACGCCCATCCAGTCACATGACCACCCAGCCACGCCTACCCAGCTGGTCATTAGGGCAGAGAACCGGTTGTTAAATTATCTGAATCCCACCACTGGATTGGGCGGCTCGTATTTCGGGAAAGCTAAGCCTGGTTTTGTACATGGATAGGAGACCACTAAGAGATCCCAGAGCAGATGAGGAAGTTGAACTTCGAAGTGTCGATTTGAGACACTGCCTTAATGGTAGACGTTATTCTGAATTGGGGGGGCGGGGGGGGGGAAGAGAGGGAAATCTTCCAGATTTTTTTCCCTCCCAAATCTGGGATCCAAATTGGAGAACGTCGTGAAATTTAGGGTTTAATTTTAATTCGGACCCGCTCACAAAAACCCACTTTTCGCTCCGTGCAGAAGCGACAGGGCCCGATGGATCAGCGCCTTAATGCACCGAGAAGAAAAAGAAACCAGCACAGCAGAGAAAGGAGGTAAGAAACAAAAAAAAAATCCCAAATTTTAGTCTTACGGTGTCCAGCAGGGAAAAAGAAAATGATCCATTTGCAAAATAAAATGCAATGTTTTTTTTTCTCTTCCTAATCTGTGTGTTCTGAGCCATTATGCACTTTTCACCTACATCTGGCCTCACCCGTTGCACTGTATTAAAACCACAGCTTGGGGAAAACCGAACAAAGCCGAACAAACCATCAATGGTGGCTTACGGACTCCCGAGAGCCAAAACTTGCACATTTGCAGTCATTTCTGGCGCCGAGTGTAACACAATTTCCCCGTCTCTGGTGATGCTAAGATCCTTTTTTTTTTAAGGATCAGGAAATTTACTCTGAAAAGGGCTCCAGATGTTCAACTGCAGCTGTTTGGGTCTCTTTTCATCGCTCGACCAACCACTCTGTCCAAAATTAGAAGGGAGCAAAAGAATTTGGAAAGCTGCTCTGAAGAATTTCGTGTTTGCAAAAGAATAAATAAAAAAAAATCGGCACGTGTGCAAGAGAGAGAGAGAGACTTCCGGGCCCCAGGGATCCGTTCCCTGCGGGACGAAATGGGAATGTGAGAAGGATTGTGTTGTTCTGGGACGTTCAGAAAATGTTCCTGACCTTTTGTTCTCAGGATTTAAACAGAGGAATGTGTGTGTGTGTGAGAGAGAGAGCGGCCTCCATCGTAGAAAAACAGGCTCCATGCTCCTTCTACTGGGCACTCATCACATTTAAATTCTATCTATTTATCTATCTATCATCTATCTATCATCTAACATCTCTCTATCTCTGTCTCTAATATATCTATCTCTATCTTTAATATCTATCATCTAACATCTATCTCTAATATATCTATATCTATCATCTATCTCTAATATATCTATATCATCTATCATCTAACATCTATCTATCTCTATCTCTAATATATCTATCTCTATCATCTATCAACTAATATCTATCTTCTACTATCTCTCTCTACTATATCTATTATCTACTATCTATCATCTAATCTCTCTCTAATATATCTATATATCTCTATCTATCTGATATATCTATCTATCATCTATCAACTATATCTACTGTCTCTACTATCTATCTACTATCTATCATCTATCTATTTTATCTGATCTCTATCTAATCTATCTATCTCTATCTCTAATATATCTCTCTATCTCATCTATCTCTCTCTAATATATCTATATCATCTAACATCTATCTGTCTATCTCTATCTCTATCTATCTCTGTCATCTATCATCTAATATCTATCTTCTATCTTCTATCTCTCTCTACTATATTATCTATTATCTACTATCTATCATCTATCTAATCTCTCTCTCTAATATATCTATATCTATCTATCTGATATATCTATCATCAATCAACTATATCTACTATCTCTACTATCTATCAATCATCTATCTATTTATCTATCTATCTCTATCTCTCTATCTCTCTATATCAGTGGTAGGTTGCCCCCAGTTCGGTCCGGTTCTATAGAACCGGTAGTAAAACCGGCGGGAAGCTCCGCCCACCCACCACAATGTCATCATCGGTGATCTGCGCATGTGCAGAAGCTTCTGTGTATGTGTTCCCATTGCGCACTGGTAGTAAAGGTAAGTAGAACCCACATTTATCTATCTATCTATCTATCTATCTATCTATCTATCTATCTATCTATCATCTCTCTCTATTGTCTATATCTATCTATCTATCTATCTATCATCTATCTATCTATCTATCTATCTATCTAATCTATCTATCTAGCTTTTTATTTATCTTTCTGTGTATATGTCTCTTTTAATATTTCTGTCTTTCTGTCTTTCTGTCTGCCTGCCTATCTATCTATCTATCTATCATCTATCTATCTATCTATCTATCTATCTATCTATCTATCTATCATCTCTCTCTATTGTCTATATCTATCTATCTATCTATCTATCTATCATCTCTCTCTGTCTCTCTGTCTATCGTCTATATCTATCTATCATCTCTGTCTCTCTGTCTCTCTCTGTCTATTGTCTATATCTATCTATCTATCTATCTATCTATCTATCTATCTATCTATCTATCTATCTATCTATCTATCTATGCTGATGCTTTTCAGGATCAGAATAGAGCTGGAAGGGGCCTTGGAAGTCTTCTAGTCCAGCTCCCTGCTGATACAGGAGACCCTCAGACAGATGGCTGTCCAGTTTCTTCTTAACAGCCTCCAGTGATGGAGCACCTACAACTTCTGGTGGCAGGCTGTTCCATTGATTGATTGCACTCACTGTTAGGAAGTTTCTCCTTAGCACCGACAACTTCTGAGGGCAATATCTAAGGGGCTGCCCCAAAGAAGAGGGGGTCCACTTATACTTAGAAGCCCCTGAAAGCAAGACAAGAAGCAACGGATGGAAACTCATCAAGGAGAGAAGCAACCTGGAATTAAGGAGAAACTTCCTAACGGGAAGGACAATTAACCAGTGGAACTGCTTGCCACCAGAAGTTGTAGGTGTCTTCATCACTGGAGGTTTTTAAGAAGAGACTGGACAGCTACTTGTCTGAAATGGTCTCCTGCTCGAGCACGGGGTTAGACTAGAAGACCTCTAAGGTCCCTTCTGGCTCTATTCTGATTGATTGATTGATTGATTGATTGATTGATTGATTGATTGATTGATTGAAACGGTACAGGGTCTCCTGCTTGAGCAGGGGGTTGGACTAGAAGATCTCCAAGGTCCCTTCCAACTCTTATTCTATATTCCAAATCTTGATTTAATGCTAGGAACGTGTCTTCCATCAGTAAGTCTTCTTTTTAAAAAACGAGCTGTTCCTTTCAGAGTCTTTGGCATACATTTTTTTTAAAAAAAATATTATTAAATTGTCCAGCATTAGGCCGCGCTTTTAAGTGTCTTTTCTCTCTTTCCGTCCAGCACTCCAACAGGTAGAGATCACCAGAGCCTATCTGGCCAAGCAGGCGGATGAGATTTCACTCCAGCAGTCCGACGTCGTCCTTATCCTGAATCAGGAAGTGGGTGAGTGGCTATAAAAAGACCCCAATTGTGCAGGAAAAATTCATTCATTCTTTTTTTTAACCCAGAATAATATTTTCATCCATTATGCAATGAAGGCTGACTTCCTGTTCTAAAATTCACCTTTAAAAGAGGATTGAATTGCATCAACCCCCAGAATTCCCTAGCAAGCATGCGTGGACAAGTCCCACCATGCCTACTGGCTGAGGAATTCTGGGAGTTGAAGTCCACACTTCTAAGGCTTGCCAAGGTTGAGAAAAACTAGATTAGAGGATCGTAGCTTGGCACGTTATAGCCTTCGCCCCCTCCAAACCATGATTTAAATGGCTTGCTAAACTGGGAGTCACATCCTTCAGCAAAAATTCAATTTTTTTTTTTTTTAACCTGTTGATCATCTATGGAGATTCTCCATCATCCACATCATGGTTGTCCTAAAGGTGTTTTTTTTAAAGACGCAACTGGACTTTCTTGTTTTTCTTTGAAGAAGTTTCGCTTCTCATCGCAGGAGCTTCTTCAGCTCAGAGCTCAGAGTTGAAGAAGCTTTTTGGATGAGAAGCAAAACTCCTTCAAAGAAAAACAAAAGAGTTGAAGAAGCTTCTGGGATGAGGAGCAAAACGTCTTCAAAGAAAAACAAAAGAGCCGAAGAAGCTTCTTGGATGAGAAGCAAAACTTCTTCAAAGAAAAACAAAAGAATTGAAGAAGCTTCTGGGATGAGGAGCAAAACGTCTTCAAAGAAAAACAAAAGAGCCGAAGAAGCTTCTTGGATGAGAAGCAAAACGTCTTCAAAGAAAAAACAAAAGAGTTGAAGAAGCTTCTGGGATGAGATGCGAAACCTCTTCAAAGAAAAACAAGAAAATCCAGTTGCCTCTTTTTTTTTTTTTAAAGCACCTTTGGATGACCTCTTAATCCCTTCTCCATCTTCTTCCAGGCTGGTATTTGGGGGAGCGTCTGCGAGACGGAGAGAAGGGCTGGTTCCCTCAAGCCTGCGCCCAGGAAATCACCAACCGCAACGCCGTCGAACGCAACGTGCAGCGCCTGGAACGGTTGCGCATCGAGACCGACGTGTGACGACGGGAGTGGGTCCCGTCTCAACCCACTCGGATGCCAGAGCCACCGGAAGGTACTTTTTAAAGGCCAGGGAGTTGCAAATCTGGATACTGCACCGTATCCGTTCCTCCTGGCTCGAACAGAGACGCTGGTCTTTTCTTTTTTAAATAAATCGGATCGTAGCAAAATCCACTGCCTAAAATCCAGCTGGATTGGAAAAGCTGCAAAGAGGTCGGCAACTGCCAGCCGTTGGATTGAATCCTGCCCTTTTTATAGATTTTTCTTTTTAAAAAAACCAGGAAACAGAGTAATTTTTACGATGGATTTTTACGACTCGTGATGTTTTCATCTGCTCCCTTTCCCCCCCCCCCTCAATAATTCCTCAGGGGTTCCTTTAATTAATATTCCCAGAACGGCCTCCGTTCTAAGGTCCCCGGTGTTTAATCTTGTACATAATTCTCCTTTTCCTTTCAGCCGTAAACCGTTCAATGACTCCAAAGTTATACAACTCTCTGTGACTTGATTTCTCTTCTCCTTTCTACTCACACCGTTGGGTGTGAGTTGTGTTGTTATTTTTCCTAAATATTCCTCGAATAAAACAAGGGGGAGGGGGATTTGTGGGGGTTTTTTTCCACGTGGTACGACTCTTAATTCGCATTACCCGCTCGAGCAATGACTTTTGGTGAAGATTGCAGAACGAAAGGTCTCCCTTTTCGAAGGGAACGCACAAATAATATTTCTGGGGTGTTTGTGACTTGGGCAGTGGTGGGATTCAAATAATTTAACAACCGGTTCTCTGCCCTAATGACTGGATGGGTGGGCGTGGCCATGGTGGGCGTGGCCAGGGGTATGACAGGCAGCACTCGGCCTCCTGCTCCCACCTGGGAGCAAAAACGGGCCGCGAGGAGGGGACGCACCACTCCCCCGTGCCCCATTTTGGGCCTAGTAGGCCTCCCTGCACTTACCTGGGAGCCAAAATGGGGTGCGTGGGGACTCCTGGATGGGGCAGGGAGGGGTGGGGCCAGCCATCAATTTAACAACCTGTTCCCCCAAACCGTTCCGAACCGGCTGAATCCCACCACTGGATTTAGGGTATTTGAGGGTCTCCCAGAATTCTCAAACAATGGAATTCCTGAGAGAAAATTGGGGTTGGACTAGAAGATCTCCCAAGGTCCCTTCCGACTCTGTTATTCGGTATAACCTATAAAGAAAATTGGTACAAAGAGAATACAGGACCCTGTTATAAAAGGGCTGATTACAGATCATCCTAGATTTTCAACCATTCGTTTAGTGACTATTCAAAGTTACTGATAAATTTTAAAGATTTTTAACCAAGGATTTCTGAACGAAACATAGCAAAAAGTGATTGTTAGAAGCAGACAAGGTTGCTCAGTTCGGATTTGTTCCGGCAGATTTTTTTAAAAAAATTAGCAAGGTAGTTTGGTTTTACACTGAGTTTTTTTTTTCTTTTATTGGCAAAACTTCCTTTTTATCAGTAAACTTTCCAATTTTTCAAACAGGTCCTCACTGCCAAAATTCAGAACTCAAAAGCATTTTGCTTATTTTCTGTTACTTCCTAAATCTTTTGCCTGTTAACTTTATAATCATCATCATCATCATCATCATCACTCTCTCCAGATTTTTCTAGTAATCTGCGGACGCACAGATATAAGGTAAAAAATAATTGGCAGCAATATCAGGGATGAATCAACTGCAAATATTCCCCTGGAATTTTAATTTAATTAATTTTTTTAATTAATTTTATTAAAAAAAAAGGAACCTCAAAATTCACTTAGCTTCAGTTTCGAACATAAATATGACAGCAACATAACAAAATCATAATTCTTTTTGGATACAAGGCAGTATATACTTAACCCTTTTATACAATGAGTTGTTTGCGGAGAGAGAGATAAACACAAAAGGGGGAGAAATTGTGTTCATTCTGCACTCGATCTGCAAAAAACAATAAAAATAACACCAGGCATTGCACGCCCTCAAAAATTGCCTGAAATGTTTGTTCCAAAGTAACCAATTTTTCTCTCCAGAAATCCTTGAACTGAGTCTTGCAATTGTGCACAAAGTTGTCAAAAAAGATTACCGTATTTTTCGGAGTATAAGACACACTTTTCCCCCCCAAAAGAGGGTGAAAATTTGGGTGCGTCTTATACACCAAATGTAGCCCCACCCATCGGCCGGCCCCCACCCTTTGGCCTCTGCCTCCCAGCAATTTGCCTCCTTGCAGCAAACAGCAAACAGCCTGTTTCAGTGTCAGCTTCAGCACAGCCTGATTAGCACAAGCAGCTGATTGTCGCCTCCTAATCATCAGCTGTTTCAGGCTGCAGGGATTGCCATTGCCGCCTCCGCAGGCCCCATTTTCAGCCTCTGCGTGCCCCATTTTCTGCCCATTCCAATACCCGCCGCCCAGAACGGGCGGAAAATGTGGCGTGGGGAGGCCGAAAATGGGGCCCATGGAGGCGGCAATGGCAATTCCTGCAGCCTGAAACAGCTGATGATTAGGCGACAATCAGCTGCTTGTGCTAATCAGGCTGTGCTGAAGTCCCCTTTTAGCCTCTTCTTTCTTGAGGTGTGTTTTTTGGATATCTCTCTCTCTTTTTCAGCCCCTGCATTTGGGGGGGAAATATCCCCCCCTACCCACCCTCCTAAATCTTTTTTTTTTCCCCCCCGGGGAAACGGGAGTCTGATAGCAACAATTCAGGCGATTTAGAACAGCCTGAATTTTCAAACAAATCTCAGTGGCACCAAAATCTTGCCCTTCTTAAAAAAAGCATGCGACGTTCACGTTGTGGTTTTCCCCCCCCTCCAAACCACAAATGTGAGCTAAAAGTTGGCTAAATTCTGAATTTTATTAGCGTCCTTGTAACCTTCTCTCTGGAGCAAATATCTATCGTTTCGTCAAACCTGCAAGGGAAAAAAAAATACAGCAATTAGGCATTGGACCAGCTGAGCCATTCCATTGGATGCTTCCACGTTTTGATTTGGAAGTCTTCCCCGCACGTAGAAAGGTAACTTCTCAGGGAGGAAAAAACGACCAAAAACCTTCCGGATCTGGATTTTGAAATGGTATGTAAAAGGGATTTAAAAGTATATTTCTGTGTGTAGGAAAGAGAGAGAAGGTTTGAAAGGCAGGCTAAAAATGAAATTGCTACTGACTAAATCAATTTTATTTTTGCCTACTAAATTCTCTAGCTGAGATAGTTATGCCACCTATTTTTTTTAACACTTAATTTAGAATAGAATAGAATAACCGAGTTGGAAGGGACCTTGGAGGTCTTCTAGTCCAACCCCCTGCTTAGGCAGGAAACCTTACATCACTTCAGACAAGTGGCTGTCCAATCTTGAGAGAAATATGGATTATTCCTGTAAAGAGTATACCCTGTGCTATGCCATTTTAAGTACCTTATTTTACCCTATTTTCAACAAATCTCTTCTCTCCACTGTTGGAGCATTCAGAACTTCTGGTGGCAAGTAGTTCCACTGATTAATTATTTTATTAATTTGGTGCAAAGCTCTAGATCTGTTTGAGTTACCCCTTCCCTCCCCCCAAATAATTAAGTTAAACCTCATCTATCTTTCTCCCATCTTGCTCATTAATTAAATTATTGTTTTATATGAAGAAACCTACTCACTGTGTCCGGCTTCTAGCCTTGAGTTGGCCATCAGTTGAGGCGGGCCTCCTTTCGAAAAGAAGAAAAATATTAAATTTCCACCAGGGTCAAACCATGTTAACTCGCTTGGCTGGTTTTCGCAGCAGTAAAGATGCTTGAGGGGATGGGAGACCACCAGGAAATGCCAAAGATGTCGGCTAGACTAGAGGGGGATGTTTTTTTTAAAAAAAAAAAAATTCTGGAGCAAAGAAGATGGGGTGCAACTTTCTGGTTTTATTTGGGGCAAGCCAGCGAGCGTCTTTTTGATAGAAATGTGTAAAAAAAAAAATTAAATCAAGTGTTTGTTTATTTAGCGTAGGATGAGAACATGGCGGAAGTAAACATATAAACCAAAGCAATTAAAAACAGTTTAATTCAACCTTCCAGGGCATAGAAGTAGGACCTCAAGAGATCCTAAGGAGCCAGTTCTGCATTAAATGCCCCCAGGAAGGGATTTTATTACACATGGGCTCCAGAGCTGGTATTCAGCCGGTTCGGATCGGTTCGCCCGAACTGGTAGTGGAGATCAGGGGTGGGTTCTACTTACCTTTACTACCGTTTCGCAACGACGCCGGGCGTGCTCTCTTCTGCGCATGCACAGAAGCTTCCTGATGACATCTGGGTCAGTGGGCGGAGCCTCCCGCCGGTTTTACTACCGGTTCTTACAAACCGGTCCGAACCGGGAGCAACCCACCACTGCTGCCCACCTGCCCCAGCTAGTGGTGAAATTCAAAATTTTTCTCTAACGGTTCTGTGGGCGTGGCTTGGTGGGGAGGGTCATGTGTCTGGGTGGGCGTGGCCAACTTTTTAAAAACTTTTTTTAGCATTTTTTTAACTAAAAAAAGTTTTTTTTTAAAAAAAAAAAGGTTCCGACGATCAGCTGTGACAATCAGCTGTGCCGCCCGATCCTTGGAACTTTTTTTTTTTACTTTTTTAAAGCATTTTTTTTACTACCTATTCGCCCGAACCGGTAGTAAAAAAAATGCTTTAAAAAAGCAAAAAAAAAAAAAAAAGGTTCCGACGATCGTGGGCACAGCTGATTGTCACAGCTGATCGTCAGAACCTTTTTTTCCACTTTTTTAAAGCATTTTTTTACCAGTTCGGGTGAATAGATAGTAAAAAATACTTTTAAAAAAGTAAAAAAAAAAAAAGCTTCAGACAATCGACAATCAGCTGTGCCCACGATCCTCGGAACCTTTTTTTTTACTTTTTTAAAGCATTTTTAACTACTGGTTCGGGCAAATAGGTAGCATTTTGAGGCTGGGTGCACGCACGCGCGGCAAAACAGTGATAACAAAATGTGAACCCCACCGCTGATGGGCTCCCTGCACCGAGAAAGCTAGCTTTTCAGGGGAGAGGGTTTTAAATTTGTCTTTCTGGTTCTTGCGACTGCTCGCCTGTCAGCCCGACCTACCTTCTCGACACGTCGTTCCTACATATCCGTGAAGACACACACAGTGTCCGTTCTGGGCGTCACAAAATGCGTTAGCCACGGAACACTTGCAACTCTGAGAACAATCCGGACCAAATTTTCCAAGCTGGCAACCTGGATTTTGCAGGAGGCATTGAACGTGAAGGGTTAAAATTCGTATGCAAACCTGGCGTGGCTTGTCTTCCCAACTTCTGATCTTAGCAGAACGGATCACCCTCGATTCCCTAATCCAGCTGTCTGGACTTCTAAAGGGTCCCTTGGAGGGCATTTAGTCTGTCCCGACCACTTCTGTTTTTAGACATTTTTCCGATAGATAATCTCAGGTGGTTTTTTTTTTTTAAATGCGTGTTAAACCTCAACAGCATCACAAGAGCTGTACAACAATACAAATAAGTCGCAGATCTTCTAATTTATTCCACGCCTTTTGTGCTGAGTAGATCTGCTCTGGGCTTCTTGGGAAATGTGAAGAAAATTTTACTTTATAGAATAATAGAATAGAATTAAGAGAAAAGAGAAGAGAACAAGAATAGAATAGAATAGAATAGAATAGAATAGAATAGAATAGAATAGAATAGAATAGAATAGAATAGAATAGAATAATTGAAATTGGAAATGAATAGAAATAGAATAGAATAGAATAGAATAATTGAAATTGGAAATGAATAGAATAGAATAGAAAAATAGAATAGAATAGAATAGAATAGAATAGAATAGAATAGAGTAGAATAATTGAAATTGGAAATGAATAGAATAGAATAGAAAAATAGAATAGAATAGAATAGAATAGAATAATTGGAATTGGAAATGAATAGAATAGAATAGAATAGAATAATTGAAATTGGAAATGAATAGAATAGAAAATAGAAGAGAACAAGAATAGAATAGAATAGAATAGAATAGAATAGAATAGAATAGAATAGAATAGAATAGAATAGAATAGAATCTGGAAGGGACCTTGGAGGTCTTCTAGTCCAACCCCCTGGCAGGTGGCTGTTCAGTCTTTTCTTAAAAACCTCCAGTGATAAAGCACCACAACCTCTGGTGGCAAGGAGTTCCACTGGTTAATCGTTCTCATTGCATTTCCTCTCCCCCACCCCCGCCCCGCATACAATTGCAACTGTTCTCTCCATTGATCCATTTGCACACTCACCAAGGTCACACTTGTCTCCCATTTTCCCCGGAGGGCAGAGACAACGGCCCGTGGAGGGCTCGCACGGGGCTTTGCCTTCGCAATCGCACACCCGTTGGCATTTTTCTCCGTACCTCCCTGCGTCGCAGCCTGTAACCGAAAAGGCGACGCCATTTTTATGAGCTATTTTAATACTTGCTGCTCGTAATTTGAAATGACTGCATCCCGCTTTCCGTACAAAAGTCAGTGTATAATTGGAAATAAGGCACCCAAAAGCCAAAAAGAGGGAAAAAAGCAAGCAAGAAAGAAAAAATACAGAATACGTAATAACCGAGTTGGAGGGGACCTTGGAGGTCTTCTAGTCCAACCCCCTGCTCAGACAGGAAGCCCTATATCATTCCAGACAAGCAACTGTCTAGTCTTTTCTTAAAAATCTCCAGTGTTGGAGCATTCACAACTTCTGGAGGCAAGGAGTTCCACAGGTTAATTGTTCCCACTTTCTGGAAATTTCTCCTTAGTTCCAGGTTGCTTCTCTCCTTGATTAGTTTCCACCCGTTGCTTCTTGTCCTGCCTTCAGGTGCTTTGGAGAATAGCTTGACTCCCTCTTCTTTGGGGCAGCCCCTGAGATCTTTATTATTTTAAAATATAATTATTTTAATATTTTCAAATATCAAATGGCAAATAACTTAAAAAAAAAACGTTTAAGTTATTTGCTTTCTTAACATCTACTAAAATCCAAGTTGCAGTTCTTCTCAAAAACCCTGGGGCAGCGTCTGAGAAATATTTTACACCCTACCAACTCCTCACAAATTTGGGGGAAACTTTTGATTTTGCTCGTGGTTTTAAATGCGTCCGGTTGCTCTTATCGCTTCCAACTTCCATCTCAAGGCTGCGAAAACTCACAAGCATTGCCAGGCCTTAATCCGCGACGTTTATATCTCTCTTTTCATTCAGCAGCTCAAGACGGCATTCGTAGGGAGATCCTATTTTCCCATACAACAACCCTGCCAGGTAGGCTGAGCCAAGAGAGAAGGATGGACTCAAGGGTCAGCCAGGGAGTTCCCAGCGCTAAATGGGACCTAGAATCTAAATTTCCCCACATGTCATTCCCCAAAAATCTCAATGATGGGGACCCAGCTGCAAAGCCACCTGAATCCTAGACTGATAGAATTAAAATGCTTAAAAAAATATATAAAATGCTAAACCGCTAAAAAAAAAAACCCATTCATTTTTGCCTCCGATGGCCCCAAAGGGCACGACACAAAAGGAAGAAAGCGCACGGAGGGAAGAGGAAAAAAAAGAAGAGCAAACGAGAAGTTATTCGTTTTAAGTTTTGAAAAAAAAAGAGCGCTTAGCCAGGATTTAAGCATCGCATGCTAGCTAACTTCGGAGAGTCGCGGGAATTCCACGAACCTTTTTCGCAGTAACGGCCGTGAAAACCTGGACGACAGAGACATTCCCCGGATCCCGGATCGCACGAGGCGCCGTTTTGGCAGCCGCATCGTTCTCGACAGGCGATCCCGTGGAATCCAGCCGGACAGGCTGAAAGGTGGGAAATCCAATGAAAATTCGTAAAGTTTTGTAAAATTTGTACAAAATTGTAAAATTTGTAAAACAATTGTTTAAAAAATAGCGGACAAAATCGTTGCAGGCTTACCGTGTTCGCATCGGTTCCCGTAACTGCCTTTCCCGCACCGACAGATCCCGACCACCGGATCGCAGGTCCCATTGTTTTGGCAAGTGCAGTTCAGCTGACAGTTGGCACCATATTTCCCCGGAGGGCACTCTGGGGGGGTGGCGGGGGTAGAGAATTTCTCTTTATATTACATATCTGAAGGTTTATTCCACTGATTCTCCCTCACGCGTTGGGATTCTGGGAGTTGAAATCCACCCGTCTTAAAGTTGCCAAGGTTGGGAAAATGCTGGTTTAAGCAAGGAAGCGGGTTTTGAAAGAATAGAAAAAATAGAAACCGCTCGGGTTTTTAGATTTTGGCAGCGGTTTGAAATCTTGGTTTAGGCCTGTATGGATTCTTGTCACCTGGAGTTCCAATGGACATAAAAATAACTTGGGTTTAAGATTTTGGCAGCGATTTGAATCCTTGTTTAGGTCTTTACGGATTCCTGTCTCCTGGAGTTCCGCCGGACAATCCATTTCCTTTTTGGCAATGGTTTGCTCTCCGAGCTTGTTACCATTTAGTTCCCCGAACATTTCGTTGCCAGTCTTGGTAACGTAATCAGTGGAATGGGGGGGAAAAAAAATCTTGCGGATGATCTTATCTAGTCTGGTAACGAAACATTCAGGAATTAAATAACAAACAATAATAAGATATGGAGATTATTATATGAAATAATAAGATATGGAGAAAAATGATAAATTTGTGATAAAGGAATTAGATAACAAACAAGCTTGGAGAGCAAACCATTGCCAAAAAGGAAGTGGGTTGACCAGCGGAACTCCAGGAGACAGGAATCCATAAAGATGTAAACCAGGATTCATCCTATTCACTTTAGAGGCAGGCAAAATCACCTTTTTCGCACCAGATCCCGGTCCATCCGAGCCCACAAAGGCAGGATCCATCTTCTGGCACGCAAATGGCCCCATTTTGACAAGCGCAGGTCTGGCTACAGTTGAACCCGTAACGATCGGCGGGGCAGTCTGTTGGAGAAGCAAACCGGGACAAGCTGACACCCGAAAACCGTGGGTCGGACGCGGCTCTCGATCATGGAACGCAAACGGCCCAAAAACATCTAAGGAAGCCCCCCGCTTAATGCCTAATGCACCGGAATCCTTCACTTGGAAGGGTAGATTTCAACCTGAGTTCCCTGGTTGTCTGTCAAAACACTCAGCTCCCATTACTGCTGCTTTGTGCTCACGCGACACCCCTGCGAGGCGGGCCCGAATCTCCCTCTGTGCTTACGAAATGGGTGACCACGGCAGGATCGACACCACAGCCCTGCGAGGTGGGCCAAACCATGCGAGGACCCCAGACCCAAAGAGGCTTCCGTCGACTTCCCAAGCCGGAAAGCCCCCTTCCGCCATCAAGGGCGCATATTACGCGCTCCCAAGTAAAACGAAAACCGAGCGGGTTTTTTCGGGAGGGTATCCATTTGAAGCGACTCACCGTTTTCGCACCCGCGACCGGATTTGCCCGGCGGACAAAGGCAGGAACCGGACACCGGGTGACAAGGGACATTTTCGGCACACGGACAGGGAAGGGCACAGTCGGTCCCATAACGTCCCCTCGGACAAGCTGGAAGGGAAAGTCATAAGGACCTTGAGGTAGCCCTGTCAAATGGCCCGGGGGGGGGTTCTCGATCCCCCGTGACATCCCCCGATCTGTGGTTAGAAGCAGGTCTAAAGCAAATAAACTGGACTTTAGACCAACGCATTACAGACAATGTGACAAAATAAAATAAGAATACAACCGCAACAATAATAACAACAATAATAACAAAAAAAGCTTTTAGGTTCTTGGTTAGGACTTGAACATTTATGTTTTTACCAGTCCTAGACTGTAAATTTAATTGAAGATTAACCAGTAATAATAATGGTAATAATAATGGTAATAATAATGGTAATAATAATAATAATAATAATAATAATAATAATAATAATCAGTTGACTGAGTTAATGTTTAATGAATAAAAGAGATGATAATAATAAAGTTCAGTTGACTGAATTAGTGTTTAATGAATAAGAGATGATGATAATGATAATAGTAATAATAATCAGTTGACTGAGTTAATGTTTAATGAATATGAGATGATGATAATGATAATAATGATAATAATGATAATAATAATAATAATAATAATAATAATAATAATAATAATAATAATAAAAACAGCTCTTAGGTTCTTGGTTAGAACATGAACTGTTATATTTTTACCAGTCCTAGACTGTAAATTTAATTGAAGATTAACCAGTAATAATAATGGTAATAATAATAGTAATAATAATAATAATAATAATAATAATGTTCAGTTGACTGAGTTAATGTTTAATGAATAAAAGAGATGATGATAATAATAATAATGATAATAATAATGTTCAGTTGACTGAGTTTCATGTTTAATGAATAAGTGATGATGATGATGATAAGAATAGTAATAAAACAGTCCTTAGGTTCTTGATTAGGACAGGAACTGTTAAGTTTTACGAGTCCTAGACTATAAATTGAATTGAAGATTAACCAGTAATAATAATGGTAACAACAAGAACAATAATAATGACAATAATAATAATAAAACAGCTCTTAGGTTCTTGATTAGGACATGAACTGTTATGTTTTTACCAATCCTAACCTGTGAATCAAATTGAAGATTAACCAGTAACAGTAATGGTAATAATAACAATAATAATAATACTATAACTGATTCAATGCTTTATATACGATTTTACGCTGGCTTTGCGCTAGAAGTACACAGCCGGCTTACCTACGTTACAATCGGCGCCGATATATCCAGCCGGACACTGGCACGCCCCCGTAGCGGCCTCACAACGACCGCCATTCTTACACTGACACAACCTCTCGCAATTCGGCCCGTAGCGTCCCGACGGGCACTCTAAAAAGGACGCAATCCGTGCGATGGAAACAAACCGTTAGCCGGCGGAACAGGCCGCCACATGATTTCCTTTTTTCTCCCACCCTTTGAAACAGGAATGGTCCTTTAGATTCTGGATTGCGCAGGGGCTGGACTGGATGATCTCAGAGGAGCCCCCCCAAACACTAGGACTCCATGCTTTTTTTCTCCCCCCAACCCCCCCCTTCCAATTATTGGAGGGCAATTGAAGCAGGACCGTGGCCACACCAAATGGAAGAAAATGCTACTCAAAGGGTTTGTTTAATCAGGGATTAATTTAGGATTTAATTTAAATTGAAGCTGGCAATTAATAACACTTATTTTTAAATACGAAATTTATTTTTAAAGAAAGATCTCCTTCCATCGGCTGGAGCAGACCACCCAAATTCAACGAAATGCCATTTAAATTGGGCATGCAAAATTGAAAAAAAAATTGTGGATTTTCCCTGCCATGGGAGTAGAATACAGGTAGTCCTCGATTTACGACGCTTTATTTAGTGACCCAAGTCACAACGGCACTGGAAAAAAAGCCACTTGGGGCTGTTTTTCACACTTACGGCCGTCGTCGTATCCCCGCGTGGTCCCGAGATTAAAATTCAGACGCTTGGCCACTGGCTCGTATTTATGACGGTCGCAGTGTCACGGGGGTGTGCGTGGTGTCACGTGATCCCCTTTTGCGACCAATGTCGAGGGGAAAGTCAGATTCACTTAACGACTGCATGACTCATTTAACTGCAGCAATTCACTTAACAACGGTCGTAAAATGGAGCCAAATTCCCACAAATTTCTCACTTAGCAACATAAATTTCAGGTTCGATTGCGGTCGTAAATCGAGGATTGCCTGTACTTTCCTGCTGGGGGCTTCTACCAAGTCCTTTGCAAGAAAAGTTCCCCATTGGTTCTCCCCCACCTTCCTTCCTGTTATTGCACCCCAAATTTTCCCCCGTTTGCACGCACACACGCGTGTAAACTCACTCTGCTTGCAGCCGCTGCCATGGTATCCTGGGCCGCAGAGGCACCTCCCACTCACCGGGTGGCAGTCGTGATTCGCACCAGCGCACTGGCAAATGTGTGCGCACCCCGGTCCGAAGGTGCCAGGGGGGCAGGCTGTGGGAGAGGAGAGAGCCCCATTTGCACTCCAGCGTTTCTGACTCCGGAAAAAGGGTGCAAATAGAAGTCTCCAATCTTGGCCACTTTTAAGACCTGTGGACTACAACTCCCAGAATTCCCCAGCCAGAATTCCCGGCTGGCTGGAGAATTCTGGGAATTGAAGGCCACCAGTCTTGCAAATAAGAGACATTCCTGCTCTACAGAACCCTAATTTTCATTCTAGCTCACTTTTTCTTTTTTTCCGCCAAGCGGAACCCGTGCCGAGCTGCGGGGTTGGGCTAGATGACCTCTGAGGTCCCCTTCCCCAAAATATCCCTCTTTTTTTCAGTTGAAACATCTTGGTGCTTGGGCGTTCTTCCCCGAGTGTTTTCCCAACTTCCGAGTAACGGGTCCGTGTAGAAGACGCGACACTTTTCGCACTCATAGCTGAACCTGCTAATTTTCCGTGGATTTTTTTATTTTTTATTTTAGCACGCAGAGATGCTCTCGGGATCCCTCTCATAAGCGGAGGAAGAGTTAGAAGAGTTAAATCAAGTGGATTTAACAGAATGGAGGGGAAAAAAGAGGGAATAGAGAAAACAGAGACAAACTTATAATTAAATCACTGCCAATATTTTCCTGATTTTTCCCCCCCCCCATTCAGCTGCCAGGCAGAAGTCAGAGCCTGCTGCCCATCTGAAAAGCTGAGGATTTATTATTATTATTATTATTAATTGAATCCTCTTGGATCAACTCCCAGACTCGGTTTCTCTTCCAAAGCGATCAAGGAATTGCCAGCATCTGAGCCGGGTGCATTTACAATCCGTGCAAAATCGGAGGGTTTTTTTTCAGCCTCCGGACTTACGCTGTTCGCACCCGTGACCTGTGAACCCGGGCGGACAGCCACACTGGCCGGTGATGTGGTTGCAAGGAGACCCCGAGGAACAGTCGCACTTCGTGGCACAGTCCTTCCCAAATGAACCGGGCAGGCAGGCTGGACAGAGTCAAGAAAACGAGGGAAAAAATTGGATTTCGGCAGCCAGGAGATTGCAAAGAGGGAATAAAAATTAAGCTAGGCAATCAATATCCCTCATTGATTATTGGTGTCAATGGGTGGGGAAGCGTTTAATTGGAGGGGTGTTCACCCCTCCCAATGACTGCTGGGAGCTGTAGTCCCATCCTGTGCCACCCATGTTCGTTCGGTCATGGTCTAGGGCAGGGTTAGGGTTAGGGTTAGGGTTACAACTTGGGGACTTCAACTCCCAGAATTCCTCAGCCAGCATATGGGAGTTGAAGTCCACAAGGCTTAAAATTGCCAATTTGGCCTGGTCTAGGGTCTCCTGCTTGAGCTGAGGGTTGGACTAGAAGACCTCCAAGGTCCCTTCCAACTATTATTTCTGTATTTGTTCATTCATTCTATCTACCATTCATGCATGCATTCGTTCAATCAATCAATCAATCAATCATTCAAGCATTCATGAATTCATTCAATCAATCATTCATTCATTCATGCATTCATTCAACCATTCATTCATTCATTCATTCAATCAATCAATCATTCAATCATTCATTCATTCAATCAATCAATCATTCATTCATTCATGCATTCATTCAACCATTCATTCATTCATTCATTCATTCATACAATCACTCATGCATGCATTCATTCAATCAATCATTCATGCATTCATTCGTTCGTTCGTTCGTTCATTCGTTCGTTCATTCGTTCAATCATTCATGCATTCATTCATTCATTCAATCATTCATTCATTCATTCATTCATTCATGCATTCATTCAATCATTCAATTGCAGGCTCCTTTCCTGCAAGATGGAACCAGGAAGGAACCATCTCCCACTCCCCTCCCCTTCCATGGATGCTTTCACATCCTTTGCAGAGGGGTGGACTAGATGACCCTTAGGGGGACCTCCCCTTCCCATTCCAATTCTCTATCATCCTGGGATCGGCTGGGAATTCAGAATTCGAGATTCAAGGCCAGAGCAGCTTTTTTAAAAAGGAGGAAAAAAGCAGTTTTCGAAAGAAACACACCCAAACAGACATTTTTGAAAGCAATCAAAAGGAAATTCGTGGTTAAAATTTAGCATTTTGTGGAATCGAGGCTGGTCAAATGAAGAGATTGGGGCGCAGAGCGTACGCAGACTTCCTCCCCCCCACCCCGAAAGGGTCATTCAGACAGGAACAATCCTCTTTTCAGTTGTCACCTTTCTCACAATGGATTCCGCGCCACCCAGGCGGACAGTCACAAACCCCCGTGATGTGATCGCACGAGACCCCATGTTCACAGTCACACGTGTCCTGGCAGCCCTTCCCGTACGTCCCTTTGGGGCAGGCTGGGAAAAAAAGAGAAGGAACAGCTAAAAAAAAGATTGTACTTATTGCGTATATACAGTACTACTGGCACATATTAAGGTAAAGGTTCCCCTCGCACATACGTGCTAGTCGTTCCGGGCTCTAGGGGGCGAATTTTGATCACATGACCACATGGGGGGGAGGGGGAAATGACGCGTCAGGTGAAAAATGGTGGTAAGTACACCGTTGTAACTTTGAACAGTCACTAAATGAAATTTGTAAATCGAGGATTATCTGTAGTGATCTATCTCCCGCCGGCCACCAAGAAAAAAAAACCCAATGCCATTACGATTTACCTTTCTGGCACTTTTCCCCGGTCCAACCATCACGGCAAATGCAATGTCCACTCTTCTGGTCACACCGGCCTCCATTAACACAATCGCAACTTTCTTGACAACCTGGCCCATATTTTCCTTCGACGCACTCTAAAGAAAAGAAACCCCTCTGATACAGCAAGTCCTCGACTTATGACCACCAAGGAGCCCAACATTTCTGTCGCTGAGCGAGACAGTTGAGTTTAGCCCCCTTTTACAACCCTTTCTTGCCTCAGTCGCTAAGTGAATCAACGTGGTGGTTAAGTTAGCCATACGGTCGTTAAGCGAGTCCAGCTTCCCCCCTTGACTTTGCTCATCAGAAGGTCGTCAAAGGGGAATCATGTGAACCCCGGGACACCGCGACCATCATAAGTACGAGTTGGTTGCCAAGCATCTGAATTTTAATCACGTGATCAGGGAGATGCTGCGACGGTCGTTAAGTGTGGGAAATGGTCGTAAGTCACTTAAGGGGCATTTAGGGTCTTCTGGTCCAGCTCCCTGCTCAAGAAGGAGGAATGAAATACCATTAAATGACCTTTTTTCCTTACCCAGCTCACAAGCGAGTCCCACCCGCCCTTCCGGACAGATGCAGCGGCCAGAAACCGGATCGCAGATTCCTCCGTGTTGACAGAGACATTCCTGCCGGCAGCCGGATCCGTAAAATCCTGGCGGACACCCTGCAAAGGGAAGAGGAGAAGAAAGAAGGAAAGAAAGGAAGGAAGAAGGAAAGGGAGGGAGGAGGAGGAGGAGAAAAAGAGAGAAGAAGAAGAGAGAAGGAGGATGGAGGAGGAGGAGAACAAGAACAAGAAGAAGAGAGAAGGATGATGGAGGAGGAGAAGAAGAAGAAAGAGGAGGAGGAGAAGGATGATGAAGAAGAAGAAGAAGAAGAAGAAGAAGAAGAAGAAGAAGAAGAAGAAGAAGAAGAAGAAGAAGAAGAGAGAAGGAGGAGGAGGAGAAGAAGAAGCAGAAGGAGAAGAAGAAAGAAGAAGAAGAGAGAAGGAGGATGGAGGAGGAGGAGGAGAAAAATGAAGGAGGAGGAGGAGGAGAAGAAGAAGAAGAGAGAAGGAGGATGGAGGAGGAGGAGGAGGAGGAGGAGGAATAAGAAGGAGGAGGAGGAGGAGGTTACCTAGCTGGTAATAAAACATCTGCAAGAAAACAAGCAAGCTCAGAGAGCACCAAGGACCCCTTCACAAAGTACCTTGCTGGCACGCAGCGCCAACCCACCCTGGTGCGCAGAGGCATTGCCCTGTGACTGGGTGGCATGCAGCTCCATTGGCGCAGGGGCACTCCTGGCTGCAGTTCTCGCCATAGCGGTGAGCTGGGCAAGCTGGAGAGAGAGAGAGAGAGAGAAAGCCTGCGTTCGGATCCAAATAGCCAAGGGAGATGCCATATTTTCCTGCCCGCCCGGCAGGAGACGCACTCTGGTTGCAGTGTGGCCCAATCCAGCCCGCGGCGCAGCGGCAGTGGCCTGTCACGGGATCACAGCGGGCTCCGTTGAGGCAGCGGCAGGCGTGCCGGCAGTCCACCCCGAAAAAGCCGTCGGGACAAGCTGAGAAGAGAGAATCGGAAGATCTTTAGCGCCAGGGGAGACTCACGCACTGGCTTCAGCTATTGGGAGGGGGCGAAGTGTCCAAGGGCTTCCAGCCTTGCAAGAGAAGGTGGGGTGGGGCTTACCCCGCTCACAAAATGTTCCTCTCCAGCCTGGGCCGCAGGTGCAGGCGCCGCTGACATGGTCGCAGGCTCCTTGGTGGTGGCACTGGCATCGCTGGCGGCAGTTGGGACCAAACCAGCCTGCAGGGCACTCTTGGGAGGGAGAAGAGGAATAAACGGGGGGGGGGGGGAGGAAGTGAAAGTGAAAGTGAAAGTGAGAGCGGGAACAAAGGTGAGAAAGAAAAAGGAGTGAAAGGGGAAAGTGAAAGTGAAAGCAAGCAGGAACAGAGGTGAGAGAAAAGGAGGGAAGGGGGAAAGTGAAAGTGAAAGCAAGCAGGAACAGAGGTGAGAGAAAAGGAGGGAAGGGGGAAAGTGAAAGTGAAAGCAAGCAGGAACAAAGGTGAGAGAAAAGGAGGAAAGGGGGAAGTGAAAGCAAGCAGGAACAGAGGTGAAAGAAAAGGAGGGAAGGGGGAGAGTGAAAGTGAAAGTGAAAGCAAGCAGGAACAGAGGTGAGAGAAAAGGAGGGAAGGGGGAAAGTGAAAGTGAAAGTAAAAGTAAAAGCAAGCAGGAACAAAGGTGAGAGAAAAGGAAGACAGGGGGAAGTGAAAGTCAGCAGGAGCAAAGGTGAGAAAGAAAAGGAGGGAAGGGAAAAGTGAATATGAAAGTAAGCAGGAACAGAGGTGAGAGAAAAGGAGGGAAGGGGGAGAGTGAAAGTGAAAGCAAGCAGGAACAGAGGTGAGAGGTCCAGAGAAAAGAAGGGAGGGAGGGAGGGAAGGAAGGAAGGAAAAGGGAACAAAAAAGAAAGCATGAAAGAGTGAAAACGGAATCGAGGCAGGGAGACAAGGAAGGAAGGAAGGGAAAATGAAGACAGAAGGAAGGGAAAGAGCAAAAAGGAAGGAAGGAAGGGCGACATTAAAACAGCGAAAGGAAAGAAGATTATTAAATAAAAATAAAAATCTAGAGTGCCAAATTCTGCTGGTTAGACCCGTCTTTGGGCTGAGAAGGTGACACCTCAATCTTCTCAAAACCCCACCGTTTTCTGCGCCCTGGAGAACCATAGGCACTCAGCTCCCCCCCGCTTCCCTCAGCTGAAGGGCACCCCAGACCCAAAGCGACTGAGTTCGAGGGCCACGAAGAAGGGGACTCAACTCTGATCGCAGCGCACACCGATGTAGCCAGCTTCACACATGCACTGACCGGTCACCGCACTGCAGCCGCCTTCGGCCCCCGAACAGTTGCAGGGATGGGTGCAGTCCGGACCCCAGTAGCCTGTCTCGCAGGCTGGAAAAGACCCAAAAGGAGGAAGAATTGATGTCTCCTGCTGCCACCAGCGGGCAGGACTCGTCCATTCTTCCTTTCCCTTTCGTCTCTCTCTTGGTTAAACAAAGAAGCAGCTGAGATTGTTCGGTTCAGTGGGAGGACTTTAAAAAAAAAAAAAGGACTTATTTTCCATAGTTCCATTTGAAAGGACAAAGGTAGGTAAGACGGGGAGGAAGGAAAGAAAGGAAAAAGAAAGAGAGAAAGAGAGAGAGAAAGAGAGAGAGGAAAAGAGACAGAACGAGAGAGAAAGAAAAAGAGAGAGAGAAAGGAGAGAGAAAGTAAGATGAAAGAAAGAAAAAGAAAAGGAAGGAAAGAAAGAAAGGAAAAAGAAAAAGGAAAGAAAGAAGGAAAGAAAGAAAAAGAAAGGGAGGAGGAGAAGTAAGGAAAAGAGGGAGGGAGGAGGGAAGGAAAGAAGAAGGAGGAAAAAGAAGGGAAGGAGGAAAATAAGGAAAGGAAAAGAGACGGGAGACAGGAAGGAAAATGGAAAGAAGGAAACAAAAGAGGGAGAAGAGAGGAAGGAAGGAAAAACTAATGAGTAAAAAGTTTCTTCAACCCTCAAGGTTTGAAGAATCGGGCCCTCTTTTCACCTCTGTGGCAGCGGGAGCCGGTCCATCCGGGGGCACAACTGCACTTCCCCGTTTGGGGATCGCAATCTCCTTCGTTGTCACAGTTGCACTGGCGTTGGCATCCTTGCCCAAACCAGCCAGGTGGGCAGACTGAAAGGGAAAAGAGGAGAAAACGAAAGTGGCGGCATTTGTTGAAAAGATCAGAAATCATTCGCGTGTTTCTAAATCCTCCCTCCCTCCCTTTCACTCCTTTCCTTCCCTCCTTTTCACATCCTTTCCTTTCCTCCCCTTTTTCCTTTTTCCTTTTTTCCTCTTTCCCCTTTCCTTTCCTTTCCTCCTTCCCTTCCTTTCCTTCCTTCCCCTCCCCTTTTCCTCCTTCCCTTGCTCTCCCCTCCCCTCCCCATAAACAGTTGAGTGTAACATGTAGTTTGGCCGTTTGCTGCCATCGGTAAGGACGTTCACCAAAACTCTACCCCAATTTGGGGGTAACAGACAGGGACCCCCACAAAGAGAGCAGAAGTCCCACCCACCCCACACCTCTGAATTTGGGTGGGGGGACCTTACACAGACGAACTGTGGAAGCCCCCGTGGTTGTGTCCTCCTAACAACCCGCATCTCCCAGTGCGGGAAAAGTCCGTGGTAGTAGATGGTTCTAGAACCAACGCAAGCAGCTCACCTTCTTGGCAATGGCTCCCTGTGTATCCCGAAGGACACAAGCACACACCGGTGATGGGGTCACAACGGCCATTATTCTCGCATTCCGGACACAGCCGCTGACACCCGTCTCCCCAGTGTCCATCGGGGCATTCTGGAGAAGGAGGAGAAACACGACGTGGGCACCGCCGAATGTCGGACCAATATTCCTCTCTCGAAGAGCTGAAAGAGCTACCAAAATCCAGGCTAGAACTTCCCTTTCTTAGCAAAGGCTGGCGAATTGCATCCCATCCAATTTTACCACTTTTTTTTGGGGGGGGGCATGGTCGTTAAGCAAACCCATGTCATTGTTAAACAAATCACACAGTCATTAAGCAAACTCAGCTCCCACCCTCCCTCCGGACTTTGCTGGTTGGGGAGATCGCCGACCAGAGGTGGTAGGTATGCAACCGGTTCGGACCGGTTCGGCAGAACCACTTGCGGCACAATCCCATCTTAAATCGCTGTGTTTTTGATGCCGTATGTGGGCGGCGCGCGGGAGCAAATTGCTGTGTTGTGTGACATCGCACGCATGTGTGGACGGTGCACGCGAGCGAATTGCCGTGTTTTGTGATGCTGCACGCATGCACAGATGGCCCGCGCATGAGTGAAACGAGAGCGCCCATGCGCTCACATTTCCAGCATTGGGCGAACCGGTTGGTACAGTATGTGAAGCCCACCTGTGTCACCGACAGCGATCACGTAACGCCAGGATTAGTGATGGGATTCAGCCGGTTCGCACCACTTCGGGAGAACCGGTTGTTAACTTTCTGAGCAGTTTGGTGAACTGGTTTGTTGGAAGAAATCATTAAGGCCGAGAAGCGGTTGTTACATTATTTGAATCCCACCTCTGCCTAGGATGCTGCCAATGTCGTAAAGTTGTGAGTTCGAATGGTCGTATGTCGAGGACTAGCTGTCCAAGACTTGATTCTTCTGACTTACCTTGGTCGCAGGACTTCCCAGTCCTCCCACTTACGCAGCGGCATTCCCCAGTGAGCCCACTGCAAGGAGAACCATTACAAGAACAGGAATGAAGACAATTGGCTCCAAATTTCCCATCGGGGCATTCTAAAGAGGAGAGAAAATAAAATATGATTTATTTATTTTTTATTTTTTTTAAAAAAAAATTCCGGGCAAGTGGATGTCCGGTCTCTTCTTGAAAACCTCCAGGGATGGAGTGCCGAGAACGTCTTTTACCAATTTGATGTTCTCTCCCAACCATGGAGAGGTTTTTCCATCCTTCTAAGCTACCACGAAGTGTTAAATTTGGCTTTTCACCCAGCCCTCGAGGTCCGAGACCATCCAGACCTACCTTGCTGGCACTTCTCTCCGTAATAGCCCTGGGGACACTGCGGGCGACACTCTCCGCTCACGTGGTCACAGGCCATGCCAAAGGGACAACCACATTTGTGCCTGCAGCCTGGCCCGAAACGGCCCGGGTCACACGCTGTGGACCAGAAACTTGGTGTCAACATCTCAAAGTTAAGGGGGAAACCACTCGGGAGAACATCTGGATGGCAAAGGATGTGTCCGATTCAAGCACTGATGGAAGAGAGGAAGGAGAAAGCAGGAGAGAGAGGGAAGGGGAGGAAAAATGAAAGAGGGAGGGAGGGAGGGAGGGAGGAAGGAAGGAAGGAAGGAAGGAAGGAAGGAAGGAAGGAAGGAGAAAGCAGGTGAGGAGGGAAGAAAAGTGAAAAGAAAGGAAGGAAGGAAAAGAAGGAAGGAGGAGGAGGGAAAGGGGAGGGAGGGAGGGAGAGAGGAAGGAAGCAGTAGTGGTTTCAATTTCGGCCACTACCGGTTCGCTCGTGGGCATGCGCGCACTCACGCCCACAACGCTTCTCCACATGCGCAGAGATGTCCAGGTGGGTGGGCGAAGGAAGGAAGGAAGGAAGGAAGGAAGGGAGATGGGACATCTGAAGGCAACAGGTTCTCGTATATACAAATATAAGCCTGAAGGTCTTGGGTTCAAATCTTCTTACACACTTATCAGAGCAGGGAGACAATCACCCAACAGGCTCCACTGGTTCTGAACCGGGCTGAACTCACACAACAAAAGCAAACCCAGGGAAGACAGAACCAAGCTTGGCCTGTTGTGTGAACG
Source organism: Pituophis catenifer annectens (assembly GCF_029215685.1). Classification (NCBI taxonomy): domain Eukaryota; kingdom Metazoa; phylum Chordata; class Lepidosauria; order Squamata; family Colubridae; genus Pituophis; species Pituophis catenifer. The sequence continues at coordinate 2,071,581 of NW_027256898.1, read as the reverse complement.
CGACCTCCCCCCCCAGTTCTTCCCCCATCCCGCTCTGATCCAGCTGGGAACCGGTTCAGCTGATCGGCGCCCATTCGCCCATCTTTCCCCCCACCCCCACCCTGACCCAACTTACTTGATTGGCACCTTTCCCCGTGATGCCCGGCCTTGCACACACAAGTGCCGTCTCGCTTGTCGCAGTGTTGTGTGTTGGCTTGCACGCACCGGCACTCTCCCGAACAGCTGATCCCGTACGCCCACTTCGGGCAAGCTGAAAGGAGGGGAAGGGAAGACGGTCAGCGGGCTGGGGTCTCTTTGTGTCGGCTGCCGGCCCCTCCAACAGCCGACTCAGAGGAGGAGGAGGAGGCGTGGGAGTCAAGGTCAGCCTCAAGGCAACCTGAGAGCTCCGAGGGGGAAGAGGGAGTGGAGCTGTCAGAGATAGAGGCGTGGGCTGTCCGTCAGCCCTCCGATGGAGAGTCAACAGCCCCCAGGTCTGGAGGTGGCTGATGAGGAAGAGGAGGAACAGCTGGGCCCAGTGCCTGATGCGTGGATGTGCAGAAGGCAGAGGAGAGGAGAGCAGTGGAAATCTATGGGCTGGTCCTTAGGACAGAAGAGCCACCGCTGTTACCAAAGCCCCACCCTAGCTCTGGGGATAAAAGGCAGGGGGGCGGAGATGAATAGATGTGGCCGACAACTATTTATCTCCTGGACGGACAGACTCGTTAGCCTGCGGTGAGAGAGAAACGTTTTGCCGGGGCTGCCGGCGCTCCTAATAAAGGAATCATTGCTTCAACTTTTGTCATGCCGAGGGTCTCTCTTTCTGGGGAGAAGCAACGGCCACCGGGGGGTGGGGGGGCCTTTACCTAGGTGACAGAAACGCCCGTAGCGTCCCGGATCGCAGAGACAGGTGCCGAAAACCCGGTGGCATCGTCCCCGGTTGGCGCAGTGGCATTTTTTCCGGCAATGTTTTCCGAAAAATCCTCTGGGACAGACTGAAAGAGACAAGGCCGCGAAGGAAGGAAGGGGTTAGGAAGCTGAGAAGGAAAAGACAGACAGAGACACAATTTAACATCTCCGTGGCGGGTTTTTGAAGGGTGGGTGGCTCGTCTCCAGGACCCACAGACTACCCACTGGTCCAGGTTCGTTTAGGGACCGTTCCAGAGTTACAACGGCCCTGGAAAAAAGTGACTTTCACACGTGTGACGGCTGCAGCATCTCCAAGGACATGTGATTAAAAGTTGGATGCTTGACAACTGATTCGCATTTATGACGGTTGAAGTTGGGACGTTCCCAAGGTTTGTTCAAGATTGGGGGAGGAGGGGGTCAGCAAGGATCCAGGTTTTTTGGGGTGGCTGGGAAAGTGACCCTCGGCATTTCTGGAGGGTGAGGGAGAGGGGGTTGCCATCTTACCATCTTCACACTGGTCCCCCCCGGCTTCAGGGGGACAGCGACAGGCCCCCGTCACCGGATCGCAGCTGCCTCCGTTTTGGCAGACGCAGAGAGAGCTGCAGTTCTTCCCAAAAGTCCCTTTGGGGCAGGCTGTGAAAGGGAGATTCGTAGTGATGACTCCCATAATCCCCTGCGTCCTCCCCGAGATCCATTCAGTCGTATGGGACTCGCCAGCATCAAGACGCAATCTCAGCTTCTCAATTGGGTCATGCAGCCAATGGATGGACTTCAACTCCCAGAAATCCCCAGCCGACATGGTATTTTAATTCCCAGAATTCCGCAGCCAGCATGATGTATGGACTTCAACTCCCAGAATTCCCCAGCTGGCATGATATGTGGACTTTATTTCCCAGAATTCCCCAACCGGCATGATATATGGATTTCAATTCCCAGAATTCCCCAGCCGGCACGAAATTTGTACTTTAATTCCCAGAATATTTTATTTCCCAGCCAGCATGATGTATGTACTTCAATTCCCAGAATTCCCCAGTTGGCATGACATGTGGATTTCAATTCCCAGAATTCCCCAGCCGGCACGAAATTTGTACTTTAATTCCCAGAATATTTTATTTCCCAGCCAGCATGATGTATGTACTTCAATTCCCAGAATTCCCCAGTTGGCATGACATGTGGATTTCAATTCCCAGAATTCCCCAGCCGGCACGAAATTTGTACTTTAATTCCCAGAATTCTCCAGCCGGCATATTTTAATTTTAATTCCCAGAATTCCCCAGCCAGCATGATGTATGGACTTCAACTCCCAGAATTCCCCAGCTGGCATGATATGTGGACTTTATTTCCCAGAATTCCTCAACCGGCATGATATATGGATTCAACTCCCAGAATTCCCCAGCCAACATGAAATTTGTACTTTAATTCCCAGAATATTTTATTTCCCAGCCAGCATGATGTATGGACTTCAATTCCCAGAATCCCCCAGTCGGCACGAAATTTGTACTTTAATTCCCAGAATTCCCCAGCCAGCATGATGTATGGACTTCAACCTTATCTGTGCCCTGAGAGGCGACGGGCTCCCAACCGGACTTACTTTGGTTGCACAAAATCCCCGTCCAGCCGTCTGGACAGACACAGCCAGTCCGGGTCTGGTTGCACCGGCCACCGTTCTGGCATCCCTCGCACGACAGGCTGCAGTCGGGGCCGAAGGTATCATTGAGGCAGACTGCGAGGAAAAGAGAGAAAGAGAAAAAGAAGAAGAGGAGGAAACGTTAACTGGGGCTGTTACAAGCCCTAAACGGGGAGAAAAACCTCAAAAAGTAGTTTTCTTTCAAGTATTTTTTCTTTTCTTTCTTTTTTTTTTGGCAGTTTAGGAAACTTTTTTGAAGTTTGGGAAATGAGCAAGAGGAGAAAAGTCGGGGTGAAAAGACGAGAGAGAAAAGTCGCTCCAGAACTTCACCTAAAATTCAGATATCTGTAATTTTTCTGTTCTCCTTTGCATCCTTTCTGCGCTTCTGTCTCTATTCTCTTTTTCCTCTTTAGTTTATTTTCCTGAGTGTTACTTTATGGCTCTTATTTGTACGTCTTGCGATATGGAAGAAAATGATTCTGAAACGAGGAAGAGGGAGGAGAAGACATGCTGAAAATATAGGAAGGGAAAGGGAGGAAGGGAGCAAAGAAATGAGGCAAGGAGAGAAGAAGAGGGAAGGAAGATAAAAGAAAGGAAGGAAGGACAGAGGAAAGGAGGGATGGAAGGAAGGAAGAGGAGGAGGAGAAGAGGGAAGGAGAGAAGAAGGGAGGGAGGACGAGAAGGTGAAAGGAAGGAAAGAAGGGAGAAAGGGAGGGAGGAGGAGGAGGGGGAAGGGAAAGGAAGGAAAGTAGGAAGGAAGGAAGGAACAATGGGAGGGAAAGAAGGAAGGGAAGGAGGAGGAGAAGAGAGGAGGGAAGGGAGGAAGGGAGAGAGAAAGAAAGGGAGGAGGAGAGATAAGGAAGGAAAATAGGAAGGAAGGAAGGAAAAAAGGGAAGGAAGGAACGTACTGAACTTCTCCAAGATGGTGTATTCTCCCCTGGCCTCGGCCCCTTCCTCTTCTTCATCCTCATATTCTTCATCCAAAAACTGGGTGAGCCCATCGTGGAAAAGAGCCACGTGGGGGAGGGGACGGATAACGGGTCGCCGTCCATCCACGGCCTCCGTGGGCTCCTCGAGGTCTACGGCGAGAGCAAACACCTCCAAGCCATTGCCACATAAAGGTGGGAACAGAGAGGACTAGAAACATGGGCAGAGCAAACGCACAAAACCCAGCCTGAACCGGCTGGCTTCCTAAAAAAAAAATTCCTTGAGTTATCATCTGAATATATTTCATCGTGTCCCGCCCCCCCCCAAAAAAACCACTCCTGAACGTGTCCAAATTCTCCAATCACGCGTGTCACGTGACAATCCAGACTTACAAAGGCAGCTTCTGCGATCTTCGTCTAATTTGAACCCGATCCGGCAGCTGCAGAGAAAGGAACCTGCCAGGTTCCGACAAAAATGTTCGCAGCCCCCGTTATTCGCCAAACACTCGTCCAGATCTGGAAAAAAATAAAACCATCATCATCATCATCATCATTATCATCCTTTTAAAAATATTTTATTTTTATTTTAATATTTTTAAATATTTGTAGAATAATTTTAAAGGATTGTTTTAAAAAGAATCATTTTGAAATGTTCAGTTGATGGAGTTTCGTTCAGTGAATAAAAATCAGTAATTATTATTATTATATTTGTGATACATTTTGAAATGTTCAGTTGACTGAGTTACATGCTTTATGAATAAAAGAAGCAACAACAATAATAATAATCCTTTTAAAAATATTTTATTTTTATTTTAATATTTTTAAATATTTTTAAAAGAATTTTAAAGGATTATTTTAAAAAGAATCATTTTGAGATGTTCAGTTGACTGAGTTTCGTTCAATGAATAAAGATTAATAATTATATTTGTGATACATTTTTAAATGTTCAGTTGACTGAGTTTCATACTTAATGAATAAAAGAAATAAAATAATAATAATGAGGAGGAGGAGGAGGAGGAAGAGGGAGGAGGAAGAGGAGGAAAAAAAGGAAGAGGAAGAGGAGGAGGAAGGAAGAAGAAGGAGGAGGAAGAGGGAGAAGGAGGAGAAGGAGGAGAAGAAGAAGAAGAGGAAGGGGAAGGGGAAGAAGAAGAAGAAGAAGAAGAAGAAGAAGAAGAAGAAGAAGAAGAAGAAGAAGAAGAAGAAGAAGAAGAAGAAGAAGAAGAAGAAGAAGAAGAAGAAGAATCTTGGAAGCAGGTTGGCTTTTCAGATGAGATACGGTCGGATTCCTGCCCAAGATAAAGGGGGGGTCAGACTAAATGACCTCCGAGATCCCTTTCCATTTGCAAACTTCTTGGATTTGCATACTTATCGGATTCAATTTGCATACCTGATTCGATTCAACCTACCATCGCAACCGCAACCGGTGGAGTTGAGCTGATACCCGGCGTAACAAACGCACTCGTAACCCCCAGGATAATTGTAACATCCTTGTTGGCAGCAGTGAGACCCAGCGTGGCATTCGTCGGTATCTGAAACGAGAGAGATTGTCAAGTTGTGGCGGGAGCGGGAAAATCCCCCCCTGGATTTTCATGTTGCGTTTCACTTTTTTTTCTTAGCAAGCTCTCCAGAAATTCTTCTCTGCAAACCGGTGCCATTTTCCCCTCCCAAAAAAATTGAGCAATAAAACTTGTTGAATTGTGCGCTCCACTTAACGACAGTGGCAGGAGGAGGTCGTAAAATGAGGCCAAACTCACTGAACTAAATGTCTCACTTCGCGACATAAATTTGAGGCTTCGTTGTGGTCGTAAATCGAGGATTACCCTATAAAATTCTACTTTTTAACTTTCACCCTCCCTGGGAAATTCTAAATTCTAAATTTGGATGGGCTTTATTATCCTGACATGCTCCCGACAGCAAAAGTGTAAAACCCTGGAATATTGCATATATTCTATTCATAATTTTTTAAGTGTTTTTAAGTGTTTTGTTTATTGTTTTTAATTAATGGGGCCAAATTTATATATATATATATTTAACTGTATTTTAATATTTGTATTTGATGTTTTTACTTGGCTGTTCACTGCCCTGAGTCCTCAGGGAGAAGGGCGGTATACAAATTCAAAATAAAATAAAATAAAAAATAAAATAAAATAATTAATATTAATATCCTATGGAAGCGGTTGCTACATCAGCCGCATTTAAAAAAATGAAATCCGACGTAATCATTATTTCAAGCTTATTTCAACAAGCTTATTTTTTTTTTCCCGATCCCACCGCTTTTTAACACTCGGCTGCCTTATAATTGCACAATTCTTGGCGGAACCTTATTGGATCTTTCCTTAATTGTTTGATTAATTTTTTGCAAATTATCCTTTTTTTAAAAAAAAAAATAAAATCTTTTTTTTCCCACTGAAAAAAAAAAAAGACACTCCGAATAACGTCGCCCGAAAAAGAATAATAATACAACTTTGCAAGCCAACGTCAAATTTTGGCCGTGGGTGGGTGTGGAAGGAGCTGAGTGGGGCGAAAAAAAAACACCGGCACAGTTGTGCAAAAGGGAAAGTGATGTATTTCGCTCCATCCAGATGTTCCTCTTCCATTCAAAACCTGCCTTTTCGTTCTTAAAAAAATTTGGACTTTTTTCTCAAACTATTGAGTAACAGTTCACCGATGCAAGTTTTTTGGTCTTCCTCCAAGCTGTATCCGAAATTGCAGCTACAGGCCGGGCCGGCGCTGGTGTGATGGCACAAGTGGGAACAGCCCCCGTTGTCGGTTTCACAGCTATTCACAATTTCCATCTCTATTCCTGGAAAGGGAATTGAAGAGGGTGGGAAACGACTCCAACAACAGTGGGATCACCAAGTCGCTTGCCGATCCCTCCCTCCAAACCCCGTCCGGATTTTGCCAAAATCTTCCCCCATCCTTGCCGGAAACTCACGGTAACACTGCCTGCCCTCCGACCCAAGTTCGAAGCCAACGTTGCAGAGGCATTTATAGGAGCCGTGAGTGTTCAGACATTGGTGGGCACAGAATGCCACGCCCGTCACACATTCGTCTATATCTGGGTTAAAGGAAAGCAGCCGAAAGAAAATTATTTATAGTTTGAGGGTTCCTTCCTTCCTTTATCTTTTCCTCCTTTCTTCCTTCCTCCTTCCCTCCCTCCCTTCCTTATTGATGAACAAATACAAGTCTATTGAAATATTAGATATAGTTTTAGATACATGATAGATAGATAGATAGATAGATAGATAGATAGATAGATAGATAGATATGGATGGATAGAAAGATAGATGGATGGATGGATGGATGGATGGACGGAGAGATGGATAGATGGATAGATAGATGATAGATAGATAGATAGATAGATAGATATGGATGGATAGAAGGATGGATGGATGGACGGACAGAGAGAGAGAGGGATGGATGGATGGATGGATGGATGGATAGAGATGGATGGATGGATAGATGGATGGATGGACAGACGGGCAGAGAGAGAGGGATGGATGGATGGATAGATAGATAATAGATAGATAAATGGATAGATAATGAGAGAGAGATGGATAGATAGATAGATAGATAGATAGATAGATAGATAGATAGATGATAGATAGAGATTGTGCACAGTGTGAAGTGTGAAACGTGGCGCTTCCTTACCTTGGCAGGTTTTGCGATCCGGCTCCAGTCGGTAGCCAGGGTGGCATTCGCAACGCGCCAGCCCATTGTGATTGTGGCATTTGTGCATGCAGGCTCCGTTGTGAGTGGCGCATGGATTCTTCACTGGAAGGCAGGGAAACTGCCATTAGCTGCAATTCACTAAAAAGATCTTCATAGCTCCGGCTTAACTGCGGCTTAACTCCGGTTTAACTCGGGTTTAACTCAGGTTTAACTCAGGTTTAACATGGGTTTAACATGGGTTTAATGGGTTTAACTCTAACTGAGGGTCCTTCACTAAGTGGCCCTGCCATGTGACGCGCCTCCCAGTTAAACAAACCAGGTTTGGTGGCTTAACAGGCAGGAGCCAGACTAGAAGCAGAGTGTGCTAAACCATGGTTTGTTCATTGCAAATTATTGAACTCAACTGCATTGCCTGATTTTGCAGCCTTCTTTTCACCATCACGTTACCAATCCGCATTTGGGACAACTTGCGACACACATACACACCCCACATGTGCACGTAAATCTCTCTGTGTGTATTTCTTTGTGTGTTTGTGTGTAGTGTTGTGTGGGTGGCTGTGTTTGTGTAACTTTCCTCACAAGGAACTTGGAGGAAAAAATTCTTTGGTGCCTTTTAAGAAATGAATTCCTGACAATAAAGGGAATACATCAGAGGTGGTATTTGACCGGTTCGCACCGGTTCAGGAGAACTGATAGCAGAAATTTTACCTGGTTCGCCGAACCGGTAAATACCACCTCTGGCTGGCCCCACCCACGTCCACCCAGTCGCCGCTCGCCCATTCCGGCCGCTCACAATTCGCCCCGCCCACCCCGCCCTACCTTTGCCACACGGCCCAGCTAATCGCCTCGCCAGTCACCTCGCCAACGCCTGCTCAGCTCACCAAAGGTAAGTAATGCATGCCACCTGCTCTCCCTACGCCTTGGGTCAGAGGCCGGCGCCCCAGGGACACGCCATTCCCTGAGGCTACGGAGCCGCTGCCTGGCTCAGCCGGGTCAGGGAACACGCCATTCCCCAACTCCGGTCTTTCCCTGGAGGTCCGCCTACTCACCGATGCCTAGGCCGAGTTGGGGAATGCGACATTTTCTGGTTGGATCTTATTTTCAGTGAAATACGGTACTAAATGCATCCATCCTGCTGAGGATCTTAACTGGGGCTTATTTTGGGGGAAATACGGTACTAAATGCATCCATCCGGCTGAGGATCTTAACTGGGGCTTATTTTGGGGGAAATACGGTACTAAATGCATCCATCCGGCTGAGGATCTTAACTGGGGCTTATTTTGGGGGAAATACGGTACTAAATGCATCCATCTGGCTGAGGATCTTAACTGGGGCTTATTTTTGGGGTAGGGCTTATATTACAAGCATCCTGAAAAATCATGCTAGGGCTTATTTTCCGGTTGGGTCTTATTTTCAGTGAAATACGGTACTAAATTCATCCATCCGGCTGACGATCTTAACTGGGGCTTATTTTTGGGGTAGGGCTTATATTACAAGCATCCTGAAAAATCATGCTAGGGCTTATTTTCCGGTTGGGTCTTATTTTCAGTGAAATACGGTACTAAATTCATCCATCCGGCTGACGATCTTAACTGGGGCTTATTTTTGGGGTAGGGCTTATATTACAAGCATCCTGAAAAATCATGCTAGGGCTTATTTTCCGGTTGGGTCTTATTTTCAGTGAAATACGGTACTAAATGCATCCATCCGGCTGAGGATCTTAACTGGGGCTTATTTTGGGGGAAATACGGTACTAAATTCATCCATCCGGCTGACGATCTTAACTGGGGCTTATTTTTGGGGTAGGGCTTATATTACGAGCATCCTGAAAAACCATGCTCGGGCTTAATTTCCGGTTGGGTCTTATTTTCGGGGAAAGAGAGTAGTCCTCAATGCACTGCAGTAATTCAGTCTCTGTATATCCGGCAGAGGGGAATGGCTATAAATCTAAAAGAACGACTGCTTCGCAAAACGAAGCAGCCGTGTAAAATTGACACGTATATCGTTTTATTCGTTTTATCTATTTATTTTTAGGTTTGTGGGAGCCTTTCCAGAGGTTGGGGGGGAACTCACCCATGCAGTGTTTGCCGTCCTCTTTCAGCTGGTAATTCGGCCGGCATTGGCACCGGTGGTGCGAGAAGCTCAGCTGCACGCAATCGTGTTCACACCCTCCGTTGTGGATGGCACAGGGATTGCCAGCTAGAGAGAGGGAGAGAGAGGGAGAGAAAAGGGTCACACAGGTGGAAATCCAACAGGTGCAGCTGCTCATAAACCGTAAAATAGGGAGTCCAACTGGTGGATCCAGGCATAAGGCAGGGGCTTCTGTTTGTCATAAATGGGAGATGTGAATGCCGGAGAAATAAAACCTGTTATATTCATTATATATTCTTACATTCATGTAACAAGAAAGCCGATCCAAAACTTGTTAAAAAACAATTTTAACCGTAGAAAAATGGTATTCAAAGTCCACAGCAGAGTTTTTCAGAACTGGGTGGACTTCAACACCCAGAATTCCCCAGTCAACCTTAACTTAGGCAGGAATTCTGGGAGTTGGTCTACCTACCTTAAAGTTATCTTAATTCCTTCATTCCTTCCCTTTCCTTCCCTTTTTCCTTTTCTCCCTTCCTTCCTTTTTTCTTTCTTTCTTCTTTCCTTCCTTTCTGCCTCCCTCCTCCTTTCTCTTTTCTTTTTCTTTCTTTCTTTTTCATTCCTTTCCTTCCTTCCTTCCCTTCCCTTTTTCCTTTTCTCCCTTCCTTTCTTCCTTTTCTTTTTTCTTTTTCTTCCTTCCTTCCTTTTCTTTTGCCTTTTTCTTTCTTTCTTTCTTCCTCCCTTCCCTTCCTTTTCTTTTTTCCTTCTTCCTTTCTTCCTTCCTTCCTTCCTTCCTCCCCTTCCCTTTTTCCTTTTCTCCCTTCCTCCCTTCCTTTTTTCCTCCTTCCTTCCTCCCTCCCTCCCTCCCTGCTCCTTTCTCTTTCTCTTTTCTCCTTCCTTCCTTCCTTCCTTCCTTCCTTCCTTCCTTCCTTCCTTCCTTCCTTCCTTTCATTGTTTCTTTCCTCAGATGTAGCCAAAGGCCAAATTTGAATCATGCCTAATAGAAGCATTTCTAGCCCAAATCTTTTCCACTCCCCTTTTTTGAACCACAACCACAGACATTTTCACACAACCCCCCCCCTTGTGTTTTTGCATGTCAGATGTTTCTAAAATCCTTGTCGTGACAGACCAAAAAAAAAAAAAAAAAAAACTGCTAAACTCCCACCTAAGAATGAACATCAAAACCTCTGCTCCGCTCACTATAAACCGCAGAATAAAATTATCACAAATTCAATCCACGCTAGCAAAATTCCCCTTTGGTTTTGACCTCCTGCAAAAGTTAAAATGCCACTTCTGTTAAGTAGAAAAACTCAAATTTTAGACGTGGTACAAACAAATCCATGTATTAAATTGCAGCTAGGAAAGGTTTTGTGGGTTTTTTCCTCCCCCCCCCCAAGTCTGAATTGAATTCCAATATGGGATTTAAATATATATATATTTATATATCGAGTTATTTGAAACACGGAAGCGTTCCCACAATTTGATTAGCTGTTCTTCCACTGAAGCATCCAAAAAAAGAAAGAAAGAAAGAAAAGAAAAGAGATTTTACATCGATAAAAATCAGGCGGGCATCGAAGAAATGAAAAACAACCCAAGTTGTCATCCGTGGCGATGAAGATCAAAACTTTTTTTTTTTTTGCAAAGATGTTTTTGTGCTTTTCGTCTTTAAATTTAGACTTTGCATTTCGGGCTAATTTTTTCCTGAAATTTTGCAGCTTTCTGTGTGGATCATTTCTCCTGCCCCCCATCCCACCCCAACCCCACCATGAAAAAAATGCTCACCCCATCTGAACCTCGACAGTTTTTTCCAAACTGCGTCGGCCAAAATGTGTGCATTTTGTTTGCATTGACCACGCCGCTAAAGGAAATTCCAGCCTGGGACAGATAATGAGGACCAGAAGTTCTGGCTTGGCAAGAGATAAAAACTCAAGACAGACTCTGAGAATGGAAGCCGAAAATGAGTGGGCAGAAAAAAAAAATCAGGATTTTACACACCACTTGGCACCCCTGAAAGACGATGCTGAAAAAAAAAGGGGGGGGCGAAATGGCAGGAAAAGGAGATGCAAAATTTCCACTCCTGATGCTTTAAAATGCCTAATTTTTTAAAAAAAGATTCTGCTTTGCTAATCTACATTTAATACCTTGATTTGTGACTGTAGGTTTTAGCCAAAATTCAGGGGGGGAAAAAACCTCCAAATTTCTTCCTTTGGTGTTGTGGTGAAGATGTGGTGAAGAGATTGGACAACCATTTGTCTGAAATAAGGTTTCCTGCCTGAGCAGGGGGTTGGGCTAGAAGACCTCTTAAGGTCCCTTCCGACTCTGTTATTCTATTCCATTCTATGCCGTTGGGCTAGGAGCCAGGAGAATGCGTTTTAAATCTCCTCTCTGCCACAAAAGCTTTCTATCTTTTCCTTTTGTCCTTCCTTCCCTTCTTCCCTCCCTCATTCCCTTCCCTCCCTCTGCCCCTCTCCCTCGTTTCCTTCCTTCCTTTCTCTTTCCCTCTTCTTCTTCCTTTCTCCCTCCATCCTTCCCTCCTGCCTCTCGTTTCCTTTTCTCTCTTTCCTCCATCTATCCCTCCCTCCCTTTTTCTCTCTTCTCTCCTTCCCTCCATTCTTCCGTCCTTCCTCTCTCCTTTCTTTTTTCTCTTTCCTCCTTCTATCCCTCTCATCCTTCCTTCCTCTTTCCTTCCCTCCCTCCTTTCCTTCTGCCCCTCTTGTCTCCTTCCTCCTTCCTTCCCATCCATCACATCTTTCCTTCCTTCCTTCCTTTCCCTTTTACTCAGCCTTTCCATTCTTCTTTTAAATCATGATCTACCTACCTACTTACCTATCTATCCATCTACCTATCTATCTATCTATCTATCTTATCTATCTATATCTATCTATCTAGCTATCTCTCTCTATCTTATCTACCTACCTGCCTACCTAATCTATCATATCTATCAGATCCATATCCATATCCATCCATCCACCTATCTATCTATCTATCTATCTATCTATCTATCTATCTATCTATCTATCTATCTATCTATCTCTATCATGTATCTAAAACTATATCTAAAATTTCAATAGACTTGGTATTTGTTCATCAATAAGGGAGGGAGGGAGGAGGAAAGGAATGAATGAAAGAAAGAAAAAAGAGAAAGGAGGAGGGAGGGAGGGAAGGGAGGAAGGAAGGAAGGAAAGAAGAAAAAAGGGAGGAAGGGAGAAAAGGAAAAAGGGAAGGGAATGAAGGAAGGAAGGAAGGAAGGAGGAAAGAAAAAAGAAAAGGAACTTTGGAGTGGAAATCAGCCTGCTTTCATCATTCCTAAGGGAGGACTCCAACTCCCATCCTTCTGACTTCTAGGCTTTTCAATGCGACGCCAAACTGATTTCACCTCCTAACAAGGAAAAGCGGTTTGTGCAAACCCCAGTTTCGCAGAGTTGACCGTCCCTTCTTCTAACCATGGTTTGTACTCTCCCATGCGCGCTCAGAATGGAGACATTCCATGCATGGGCTCCCTCCCTCCCTCCCTCCCTCCACGGGATTTTCCCACCATGCCTTGCAAAGGATGCTCGGAAACCCCGCCAGACTCACGGAGACACGTCCTGCCGTCCGCGTGCAGACGAAAGCTTGGCTTGCACTCGCAGTGATAGCTCCCCGGGGTGTTGACACATCTGTGCTGGCAGCCCCCGTTGTGAGTTTGGCACTCGTCAACCTCTGGAAAGGAAACAAGATGGAAGCGGGACAAAACCTCAACTCGGCAAACTTCGGCAGCCAGCTGCCCCCACTCACTCCGCAGGCAATTGCCTCTGGTGTCAACACCAGGGGCTGGTTAGAACAAAACACAACACAACACAACACAACACAACACAACACAAAACACAACACAACACAACACAACAAAAAGGCACGTTGGTTTCTGTTTCATCAAGCCGGGCTGACCTGACCTAACTTTTTAAATTGTTTTAATTTTAAATTGTTAAATTATGGGTTTTAATATAGGGGTGTTTTAACTGTGGGCCAAATTAATTTAATTGGATTTTAATATTGTTTTAAATTTTGTATTTTCTGTATTTTATCTGCTGGCTGTTCACCGCCCCGAGTCCTTCGGGAGAAGGGCGGTATACAAATACAATAAACATAAACATAAACACAAAACACAAAACACAAAAAAACACAATACAACACAAAACACAAAACACAAAACAAGGAAGGGGAAAATAGGAGGAATTCCGTAACATCTTTTCCAACCAAGAAATCTTAAAATTCTTCCATTTTTGAATAAGGAATGCTGCATCCAGTTTTGGTCCCCACATTACAAAAAAAAAAAAGATTGTTGAGACTTTGGGAAAAGTGCAAAGAAGAGCAATGAAGAGGATTAAAGGTCTGGAGGCTAAAACATACGAAGAACGGTTGCAGGATTTGGCTTTGGCCAGTCTAGAGAAAAGAAGGACTAAGAGGGGACATGATAGCAATATTCCAGTATTTGAGGGGCTGCCCCAAAGAAGAGGGGGTCAATTTATTTTCCAAAGGACCAGAAGAAGCAACGGATGGAAACTCACCAAGGAGAGAAGCAACCTGGAACTAAAGAGAAACTTCCTAACAGTGAGAACAATTAACCAGTGGAACTGCTTGCCACCAGAAATTGTGGATGCTCCATCGCTGGAGGATTTTAAGAAAAGAATGGACAGCCACTTGTCTGAAATGGCCTAGGATCTCCTGCTCGAGCAGGGGGCTGGACTAGAAGATCTCCAAGGCTCCTTCCAGCTCTATTCCGATTGATTGATTTCTCGGTTGGAAAAAAGAAATGCTACCAGGTTCTTGATTTTTTAATTTTTAATTTTTTTTTGCTACTGCAAACTAACAAATCTCGCCACCGATCATGTCCGTCCAGATCTAGGAACACAGCCAATTTCAAGCAAGAGGGTGCGTAGCCAGAAATTATCTATATTTCTTTCTTTTCTTTTCTTTTTTTCACTTGGCCTCGTATGAAATAAAACGAGCTTCGGGGAAACAGTCTGGATTAATTTTGAGCCCCGTCCATAAAATAAATTTCCAAGTCTATTTTTTTCCCCCATTTTGGGTAAATTCCAAAATTCTACAATGTTGTCAACTCCTCCGGGTGCCGTCGGCCAAACAATGTCGACTGGCGGCCCCCATGGGGAGAGCCTTCTCTGTGGGGGCACCTACGATCTGGAACGAGCTCCCCCCGGAGATACGGAGGATCCCGGATCTGGGCACCTTCCGTCACGCGCTTAAGACTTTCCTATTCCATCAAGCTGGCCTGGCCTAAACCTTCTCCCCTTTTTAAATGTAAGTTTTTTCAATTTTTTAAAATGTAAATTTTAATTTGTTTTAAATTATGGGGTATTTTAAATTCAGCCGAATTATTTAATTCATTTTTAATTCATTTTAAATTTTTTTTTGTATTTATGTGTTTTATCTCGTGGCTGTTCACCGCCCTGAGTCCTTCGGGAGAAGGGCGGTATAGAAATTTAATAAAATAAATAAATAAATAAATAAATAAATAAATAAATAAATAAATAAATCTTTCTTGGGCGTTGGTTTTTTTTTTTCCCTCCTTCCGTAGATTAACGACAAAGAATTATAAAAAATATATATTTTTGTAAGATTAAAAAAAGAAAGCTAACAACAATAGCAAACGTATTTCTCTAAAGCAGGGGTCGGCAGCCTTAAACACTCAAAGAGCCACAAAAGTCGTAATCGGAGGCCAATTCTGGCCAGTTCAATTCTGAAGCCCACCGGAAGTCCGGTTTCCCCACCATAGAGTCTCCTCCTAGCGCGGCGTCCTTTTTCCTCTACCTTTTCTAACCGAAAGCCCTATCGATTGTAGAGCCGACGAGCGACAAGGAGCCGCAGCAGAGGGAGAAAAGAGCCACATGCGGCTCCAGAGCCACGTGGGTTGCCGACTCCTGCTTTAAGGAGTAAACAAACTCAATCAGAAAACATTAACAAATTACGTACTGCGGTTTTAAGTCACACTTCTTTTATGTTGGTTTGTTGCGGAGGCCAAACGGGTAGATTATAAATTGTGAACACATTCCGGGGTTTAGAAGTGCAGCTTGCACTTCATTAACGACGCAGCATCGTTTTTGGTACATATTTTTGCAACCCTCGTATAAATCTATTCATTTGGCTTTCGGCACCAAAAGGAAAATTGGCAAACGTGGAGAAACGGAGGGTGGGGGGGGGAAGAAATGCACAGCTTCCAAATCAAATCTCTGGAATACACACAAATACGGAGAAATGGACAAGGAAGATGACAGCATTATGAAGGATGGCAAAAAATTGATTTGCTTGATTAAAGAAAGAACAATAATTATATTTTATGGGTGACCGGAAGCCCCTTATGGAGTTTTTTTTGCTGGGACAAAAAAATATATGAATTTATGATGTATGGCTTTGGAGCTTAAACAGGGTAGGCTACGGAAAAAAAGGAAATTGTGCTGTAATTTGAGAGAGAAGGGGTGAAATATAAATGGAATTGCTGTTAAGAAGACTGGAAGCCATCTTTTCATTTTATTTCCTTCTCTCTTCCTTCCTTCATTTCTCTCCCTCCCTTCCTTTTCTTCCTTCCTTCCTCTCTCTTTCCTTTTTCCTTCCTTTTCTCCCTCCCTCTCCTTCCTTTCTTTGTTCCTCTCTCTCCTTGCCTCTTCACTTTGTTTCCCCTTCCTTCCTTCCTTCCTTCACCTACTTTGTCCTTCTTCCTTCCTTCCTTTTCATCTTCCTTCCTTCTCTTACTTTCCCCTTCTCCTTCCTTCCTTCCAATCTTTTTCTCTTCCTTCTACTTTCCCCTTTTCCTCCCTTCTCTCCCTCCCTCCTTCTCTACTATCCATCCTTTTTTCCTTCTTTCCTTCATTCTCTCCCTTCCTTCCTCCCTCCTTCTCTACTGTCCATCCTTCTTTCCTCCTGTCCTCCCTCCCTTCCTTCCTTTCCATCTTTCCTTCTATGTTCCCCTTCCTTCCTTCCCTTCCTTCTCTTATTTTCCCCTTCTCTCCCTCCTTCCTTCTTTCTTTTCCATCTTCTTTCCTTTCCTTCTCCTACTTTCCCCCTTCCTTCCTTTCCCTTTCCCTTCCTTCTCTTCCTTTCCCCTTCTCTCTCTCTCCTTCCTTCTTTTCCATCTTCTTTCCTTCTCCTTCCTTCCTTCCTTCCTTTTCTCTTCCTTCTCTTACTTTCCCCTTCTCCCTCCATCCTTCCTTCCTTCTCTTACTTTTCCCTTCTCTCTCCCTCCTTCCTCTTTTCCAACTGCTTTCCTTTCCTTCTCCTACTTTCCCCTTCCTTCCTTCCTTTTCCCTTCCTTCTCTTACTTTCCCCTTCTCCCTCCCTCCTTCCTTCCTCCCTTCCCTTCTTCCTTCCCTCTTTTCCATCTCTTTTCCTTTCCTTCTCCTACTTTCCCCCTCCCTCCCTCCCTCCCTCCTCTTTCATCCTCCTTTCTTCCCTCCTTCTCCTGTCCCTTCCCCATTGTTTTCTTTGGAAAAAAAAATTAGGATCACTAACTAAAGAAAGGGAACTGAGCATCCTTCCATGGATTGTTGTTTTTTTTTTAAAGAGGAAAGAGTACAAAAACATTCTTTAGCTGACCAATTGCTGCCCCGACATCTAGTTAAGACAGCAAATTGTGTTGTTTTTGTGTGTGTGTGACTGTGTGTGTGTGTGTTTCCTCCTTTCTGTTTTGTTTAGCTCTCCAGGCTGCCCCCCCCCCACACCGTCTCGGCCCTGGAATCGAACATCTGGCTGGCTGCCCTCTTGGCTTCTCCGTCTGCCCGCCCCAGTCCCTTGCCAAAACGTCTCTTGTTTCGAACCCAAATCAAGGGAGACTGTTCCACTCCACCGAAAAGTGGGTTTTTGCGTCCTGCAGGGGGGGGGAATCTTTTTGCATTCGTCTCTTATAAAGAAAGTTTGGAAGACGATTTTAAAAAGAGGGAAGATGCGGAGAGGGAGTTTTGTGTGTAAAAGAGAGTTCTGGTTCGTTTTGGGTTTTTTTTGTTTTTCCTTCCGCCTTTCCCGCCTCTAGCTTTGGAGCTTGGCACAACGACCGGGTGGGACCCGTGAGGACATCTAGCCCAACCCCCGGGGGAGAGGCAGGGCAGGTGCCCATCCGGCCTCCGTTTGAAGGCCTCCGGGGAAGGAAGACTGGAGGCTAAACACCTCCAGGTCTTTAAGAGGATTTCGATTCCCAGATTTTTGCGACATTTTAATCGCCCTCCTATTAAACCCCTGAATTGTGAGACCCATAACTGGAGCCAGGGGTCTAACTAGAGCCAAAGTGTCTTGGGTTGACCTCAAAATAATTGAGTAAGTATCTAAGTAATAATTTTAATTAGCAATTTTATGATGTTTGTGTGTCTATATTTTTCTTGACTGTACACCGCCTTGAGTCCTACGGGAGAAAGGCGGTATAGAAATATAATATAATATAATATAATATAATATAATATAATATAATATAATATAATATAATATAATATAATATAATATAATATAATATAATATAATATAATATAATATAATAAATATAATAAATATAATATAATATAATATAATATAATATAATATAATATAATATAATATAATATATAAATAAATAAATAAACAAGTAAATAAACAAGTAAATAAATAAATAAATAAATAAATAAATAAATAAATAAATAAATAAAGTGTGTACGGAAGGAATATTTGAGGGGCTGCCCCCAAAGAAGAGGGTTGGGGGGGGGGTTCACCCTATTCTCCAAAGCCCCAGAAGGCAGGATGGGAAACAATGGATGGAAATTAATCCAGCAAGAGAAGCAACCTGGAATTAAAGAGGGATTTTCCTCACAGCGGGACAAAGCAAGGAGCGAAACAACCTGGAACGAAGGGAGAAATTTCCTGGACAAGGGAGAACAATTAACCCGCGGAACTGCTGGCCACCAGACGTTGCGAATTGCTCCAACACGGGAGGTTTTGAAGAAAAGACCGGACAACTGTTTGAATTGAATCGTCTGTTGCTTGAGCTGGGGGTTAGACTAGAAGACCTCCGAGGTCCCTTCCCACTCTGTTCTTCTCTTATTCTGTAAATACAACCCAGCCACTCGGTGTGTCTATCACCCGCTTGCTTTCGGCAGGAGCTCACTCACCTGGCCTGTTCTCCGAGCGTCCCCCGCCGAACCCCCCGTAGCACGGGAGGCAATTCTTCCAGAGGTACCGATAGTGCAGCGCGGAAGCCGAGGGGGGTCCCCCAATCCAGACCACCACCAGCCACCAAAGCAGCAGCCCCTCCGTTCGTCCTCGCATCTTGCAGAAACCGTGTCTCATCCTGCAGCTTCGTAAAAAAAAAACTTTTCAGCAACTGAGCGAAAAGGGGGGGACCAATGTTCATCCTCTCCTCTTCACGGCTGCAGCCCCCTCCCCTCACTGCAGGCCTTCTCTACCTCCCCCACACACACACCCAAAAAAATAAAAAATACACCCAGCCATGTCAAATTTCCTAGTTTTTGCAACGCCGGCTGCAATTTGGACGTAACTCGGCTCCCTTTTGCAAGTTAAATAATATTTTTTTTAAAAAAACCATACATATATATATATATATATATAAAATTCTTCTCTCTCACCACACAAGCCCCCTCTTTATCCTCTCCCTGCCTCGCGCATATTTTCGGTTGCACCGCACCGCACGCACAAAACCCAGGACACCCCATCCGTGCGCCAGAGCGCAGGAATTTTTTTTTTTTTGGCTGATGGACGGATGGAGGTTTTTACGCATTCTTGGCCGGCGTCCAACCTCGCATCTTGGCCGTGTCAACAATCAAAGGGGGGATGGAAAACGGGGGGGGGGGGTGGAGGGGGGTGTGTGAGTGGGAAGGGGGAGAGGAGGGGGTTTAAATTAAGTCCACATTTTGGAAAGTCCTGAATTTTCTTTTTTTCCACTGAACGGCGGAGAGAAAACATCCCCAAATATTACGAATCCAGAGGTGTCGTAATAACCAAGTGGTAGGATCGTGTTTGCAGGGAGGAAGGCAGGCGGTCCTCCCCTTACGACGGTCCATTTAGTGACGTCGCTGAGAGAAGTGACTTAGGGAACGTTTTTTCACACTTAACGACCGTTGTTGTAGCATCCCCTCGATCGCGTGATCAAAATTCAACCGATTCGTATTTATGACGGTCGCAGCGTCCCGGGGTCACGCGATCCCCCTTTTGCGACCTTCCGGTGAGCAAAATCAATGAGGAAGCCGGATTCGCTTAACAACGGGTGACCAGAAAGGTTGTTAAATGAGAATACTTCAGAATACGCTCTTAATAAGGAGCATCTTTTGTTTTTCCCTAGGTGAACTTTTATTTATCTTTATCCATCATCCATCCATCCATCTCTCCTGTCTATCTATCTATCCATCATCTGTCTGTCTGGCTCTCTATTGTATTTATCTCTATTCAATTTATTTTTGTATTTATTGTTTTTCTCTATCAACACTATTTACAAATATCTATATTATGTCTATATTATGTCTATGTTATCTATGTATTTACCCATTTATATTGTATTTAACTGTTATCTATTTATTGTATTTACTTTTTTATCTATTGTATTTATCTCTACCTAACTTCCTATCTATCTTATCTATCTTCCTATCTCTATCTATCCATCCATCCGTTTCAATCTCCTATCCATCCATCCATCCGTCTATTTCAATCTCTACCTCTCTCGCTCTCTCTCTCCATCCATCCCTGTCTATTTCTACCTCCTATCTATCTATCTATCTATCCATCCATCCATCCATCCATCCATCCGTGTTTCAATCTCTACCTCTCTCTCTCCATCCATCCCTGTCTCTCTCTCTCTCTCTCTCTCTCTTCCTCTCTCTGTCTGATTATGTCTCTATCGTGTTTATTGCTATCTGTCTTTCTATCATTTTCTACAGTATCATTTATCTATCTATCTATCTATTTCCCTGTCTGATTACGTCTCTATCGTGTTTATTGCTATGTTTCTATCATTATCTACAGTATCATCTATCTATCTATCTATCTATCTAATCTATCATCTTACTCTTTCTTCCTATTTTTCTATCTATCCACCCATCCATCCATGTCTGTTTCAGTCCCTATCTACCTCTTTCTCTCTCTCCATCCATCCATCTATCTCTATCTCCCTCCCTCCCTCCGTCCCTCCACCCACCTACCTACCTACCTACCTACCTACCTACCTACCTACCTACCTACCTATTTATCCATCCATCCATCCATCCATCCATCATCTTTTGTGATTCCATCAGAAATCAGTTGCTGGCTAATTTGAAGCTACATCAACCACCATAGCTGGTTACGTTCAACATTTTGCAACAAGGCCCGTGTCCGTTGGGTTTTCTACATTCCAGGACTCCATCCATGTTCAAAACGAGAGGAGGGGGGGGAAAGCACTTTTTTGGGGTGGGGGAAAGAGTAGGAGAAAATTAAAAAAAACAAGTGAGGGCAGGTCCAACAGCGACACTCCTTCCATTCTGAGGCTTCAGGAGGCCGCAGTAGATGGACCATCTTGGGGTCAACAGCACCTCTCAGCTGGACCTCTCTCTCCAGAAGATGGTTGGGTTCTCCACCTCCATGGCTGAGGTTGACCGGGCTCAAACAAATCTGGTTTGTTTTCCTGGAAAACAAACTTTTGGAGGGACTGGTAGGTCCTGGGGTCTCCTGGATATGGATGTGTGTCTCTTGGCTGAGAGACAAATCCGCCCCCCCCCCCCGCCGGTCGCTGTTTTTCATTCGGCGAAAGGAATTTGGACGCCTTTCTTGCTCCCCATCCAGATTTCTTCTCCACAGAGATTGAGAGGATCTTGCCCCCCCCCAAAAAAAGACACACACACCCTCTTCCAACGCAGGATGGATTATCAGCAAATATTAAATCTGCAGAGAGCAAATGAAGGCCAATAAATTCACCCAGTGGGGTTCCGATTGTTTGACTTGGACTTCCCAAAAAAAAAAAGAAAAAAAAGAGCTTGGAATTTGCTAACTCCTCAGAAGATCTCCTTGGCTTCCCACAAATGCTTCCACGCTCCAAAATAAAAATAAAAATCAACCCATCTCGGGCCAAGCCAGCCTCTGGAAACTCAAACTCAGCTTGTTGTGTGGATAAGCAAGCAATCTAGGTTTATCACATTCTTCTTGTGATAAACCTTCTCCTTCTCCTCCTTCTTCCCTTTCTGCTTCTTCTTCCTTCTCCTCCTCTTCCTCCTCCCTTCTCCTCCTTTTTCTTTCTTCCTCTCCTCCTCCTCCCCTCTTCTCCTCTTCCTCCTCCCTTCTTCTTCTTCTCCTTTCTTCTCACTCCTTCTCCTCCTTCTTCCCTTTCTTCTTCCTCCTCCTCCCTTCCTCTCTTCTTCTCCGCCTCCTCCTTCCCTTTCTTCTCCTCCTCACCTCTTCTCCTCCTCCTTCCCTTCTTCCCTTTCTTCTTCTCCTCACCTCTTCTCCTCCTCCTTCCCTTCTCCTCCTCCTCCCCTTCCCCATTCTTCTCCTCCTTCTTCCCTTTCTTCTTCTCCTCACCTCTTCTTCTCCTCCTTCCCTTCTTCTCCTCCTCCCCTTCCCCATTCTTCTCCTCCTCCTTCCCTTTCTTCTCCTCACCTCTTCTCCTCCTCCTTCCCTTCTTCTCCTCCTCCCCTTCCCCATTCTTCTCCTCCTTCTTCCCTTTCTTCTTCTCCTCACCTCTTCTTCTCCTCCTCCCCTTCCCTCTCTTCTTCTCTTCCTCCTCCCTTCTCCTTCCCTTTCTTCTTCTTCCTTCTCCTCCTCCTCCTTCTTCCTGCTTTTCTGGCTTGCTTTGCCCTTTTGCAGATCAGCAAACCAGAAAGACAGCTGTAGGTAGGCCGAGTTGACTTACGATGCTCCCTCTAGCGACGGATCCTGACCTGGGCAGGGGGTTGAGCTAGATGACCTCCAAGATCCCTTCCCATTCTTATTGTCTGCGATTGTAGGTGGCAAACTATGGCTCCACAGGCAGGAGAGGTAAAGTTGCAGTCGGGAAAAGTTACAGGTTCCCACGGATTTTAAACCTGGATCCCACAAAAACACTTCTTTTTTTTCCTGGCGTGGGAGGTGGTTTAATGCAAAGTTTTGTTTCACATTTTCTAAACTGTTCTGCAGAAAATACCCCGTTTTTGCCCCAAGGCGGCTGATTTTGGAACCAACCTTCCCCTCTGAAGGGTGTTTTTTTTTTTTTTAAAGATTCTCTCCGAAATGCCAGACACGCTCCAGAAATCTGTCCTGGGGCCTTGGATTTGGTCTCAACACAATGGCAGCGCACGGAAGGTGGCTTGAGATTGGCAGAGGCCGAATAATTTGTAAACTGAATGGCTTGGAAAGCTTCCCGAAGCCTTCAAAAGAGAGAACGAGAGAGAGAGGGGGGGGGAGGAGAAAAGAAGGGAGTCGAGCTTGAAAGCAAAGAGAGAAAAAGGAGAGGGAGGGAGGAGAGAAAGGAAAGAAAAGAAAGAGGGAGGGAGGGAGAGAGGGAGGGAAGAAGGAAGAAAGGAAGGAAGGAAGGAAGGAAAGATTAGGAAGAAAGAAGGAAAGGGAAGAAGGAAGGGGGAAGGGAGGGGGAGGGAGGAAAGATTAGAGAACAGAGAAGGAAAGGAATGAAGGGAGGAAGGAGAAAAGGGAAGATTAGGGAAGATAAAAAGAAAGGAAGAAAAATGGGAGGGAGGAAGAGAAGGGAAGATTAAGGAAGAGAGAAGGAAAGGAAAGGAGGGCGGGATGGAGAAGAAAAGGGAAGATTAGGGAAGACAAAAAGAAAGGAAGAAAAAAGAAAAGGGAGGGAGGGAGGAAGATAGGAAGGAAGGAAATAAAAGATTAGGGGGAGAAAAGGAAAGGAAGGAAGGAGGGCAGGAGGAAGGGAAGATTAGAGGACAGAGAAGGGAAGGAAAGAAGGGAGGGAGAGGAAGGAAAGAGAAGGAAGGAAAGATTAGGGGAGAGAGAAGGAAAGGAAAGAAGGAACGGGGAAGGGAGGGAGAAGGAGGAGGAAGAGGAGTAATAGATGATCTTCACTGAATTTGAACGAGTTATTTCTAAAAAAACAAAGCAAAACCCAACAACCTTAAAACAACAACAAAAAAGCCTTTAAAACCTAAAATTTCAAAACTTACGTCTTCAAAAAATAAAAAATCGCTTCAAACTTCACTAAAAATCATAACCAACTCTGAATAAGTTTGAATGAACTTTGAATAACTCTGAATTACTTTCAGAGGGGTCGGAAACTTTGGTGCCTGTCGATCCTCCTTTTCATGCATTATTTTTTTCCCATGTTCCCGTTTTTCCTCCCTTTACCCAGCCTACTTTTTCCCCCCTTTTCCCACCCACCCCCATTCTTAAAAACATTTTTTTCCTTTTTTTAAAGGCCAGAAGCTTCACACACACCCCACCCCACTTGTTCCAAGCCCAGTGAAGCATCTGCAAACGCTCCCCTCCTACAAGTGTGCATTTTTTTTTTGGATGCCGAAAACGACGAGCTACATCTGGCTCTTTATTTATGTAGAGGTCTGACGTTCCCACAAGAAAGAGAAGCCACTGGTTTAAAAAGCCGTCGTAGTTTTCCCACCCACCCGTGGCGTCTTTTCCTCCCGTCTCTCTCTTTTGTCCCAAAAAAAAGGGGGGGAAGAGGAGGAAGGTGCATCTAACAGAAAGCCATTGTGTGGGGTTTTATGAGATGTCAAAAGGTGGGGTGGAAAACAGGGGGAGCATTGTAACAATTATATATATATATATATGGCTGTGTGTGTGTATGTTCCAGCATAACTCTGGAGCGCCTCGAGCAATTTCAACCAAACTTGGTACACAGACGACTTACTCTCTGGAAAAAAAATACTATCGGGGGTAAGACACCCCTAGCACACCTCGGGGTCTGTGTGTCTGTGTGTGTTCCAGCATAACTCTGGAACGCCTGGGCTGCTGAAATGAAAAGGAATGAATTATATCTATAGTGTCAAATCACAATACTTTTGACAGAGATAAGTCTGCCTTTTGGGTTCTGTTAAGATGCAGCCTGTTGTGCCTTAAAATGGCTTCTACTGTGCAGCACAGTGGAGTTGCCATAGTAACGGCTTCACAGTACTCCACAAGGGGGCTCCCCTCTGGTAAGGGGGAGTGGTACTTAAAAAAAAAATAAATACCTGGGCAACGCCGTCTTATCAGCTAGAAATTTTTTAAAAACCCAGAATCCGATAAGCATTTCTCTGTACTTTGCAAGAGTGAGCATCAGAGCAGAAAGCAGCGAGTTTAAACGACTTTTTTTCCAAGTCCTGTCTGATTTATTTACGCTATATTTATTTACGTGTCCTCGTCTTACAACAGTTCACTTAGCGACGAATTCCAAAGTCCCGACGGCACTGGAAAAAAATGGGGCGGGGTTTTCGCACTTATGACCGTCGCCGCGTCCCCGTGCGATCACACTATTTACATTCGGACGCTCGGGAACATGGCTCGTATTGACGACAGTCGCGGTGTCCCCTGGGTCAACGTGAGCCCCCCCCCTTTGGCGACCTTCTGACGAGCAAAGTCAAGGGGGAAAGATGGATTCGTTTAACAACCGGGTGACTCTTGAACAATGGCAGGGGTTCACTTAACCACTGCGGCAAGGAAAGTGGTGAAATAGGGCAAAACTCAGCTTAGCAGGGGGTTGGACTAGAAGACCTCCAAGGTCCCATCTAGCTCTATTTTGATTTACTGGAAGCATTTTTTTTTTTAAATTCCGTGCTCTCGTTGCTTCAGCAGCTCAAACAAACGGCTCTTTTCTTTGAAATCTCCTTTTTCTTTGCAAATCTCCCTTCCTATGGCAGGTTTTAACATGCAACCCCAGCAAGGAACAATACATTCCTTAAGAGAAAGAAATGTTTTTTTTTTCTCTTCCTCTAAAATCGAGATAAATGTGTATTTTAAAGGGTGCGGGCATTTGGAAGGAAGGGAATTAACATTTTTCTGGCCGTCTTTCGTAAAAGGTGACTTTTATGAACAGGTTTTTCCCGAACCGATGAGCTACAGCTGGGTTTCAATACCAGGTAGCCCTGTTTCGCTTAGCAACAGAAATGCTGGGCTCCATGGCGGTCATAAATCGAGGATGTACCCTTATAGGTTTGTTTGCTTTTAGGGTGTTTTTTTTCTTCGATATTGTTTGAAAAGCAGGAGATTCCCTTTCCTGTCTTTGGCTGTGTAGGCCAGCAGGCAGGCTGAAACGCTGCACCGGTTGGTTTGTCGGCCTGGCACATACAAACACTCACAAAATCTCAAACCTCAGTTTCCCAATAAGAAGGGGGGAAAAAAACCCACTTCTGGCTTAGAAAAAGACATGGGAGCCCCATTTGCTTCACACCTTTGGGGTTAATGTGGTGTTTCAAGTTGCCCCAGAATTTGGGGGTGCAGCAGTAGCAGGTAGAGGGGTGTGGGGGGGTCTTCCCTTACCTGAGGAAGTGGTTTGTGCGAGGGTCCGAGTGAGAAAATTGCTGCTTATGTCCAGCTCCTGACCATAGAGACTACTGGCTGAAGGGCTCATTTCTGGAGCATCTCTCTCTGGCCCCGCCCACTCGCCCAGGTGAACTGTAAGGAGCCAATTTCTCTTACAGGTGATTTTTATGTTGGCAAATTGCATTCTATGCATTCTCTTTATGGACAGGAGGGGCAAAATGTGACTCCGGGAGTTGCCCAAAGCCACAAAGTTGCTTTGCATTACATTCCTTCCTTCTCTTCTTTCTTTTTGTCTCTTTCTCCTTCCTTCCTTTTCTTGTCTCTGCTTCCTATCCACCCTTCTCCTTTCTACCTTTTTTTCATTTTCCATCAACAATATCCTATCCATTATTTTCCCTTCCCTTCCTTCTTTTCCATCTACTCTATCCCCCATCCATCCGTCCCCATCCGTTCTTCCTTCCTTTTCATTTTTCCTCCCTTCTCTCCTTCCTTCCTCCCTTTTTTTCCATCTAGTATATCCTACCTTCCTTCCCTCCCTTTCTTTCTTCGTCCCTTATTTGTCATCCATCCGTCCAACCCCCATTTATCGTTTCCCGCAGTGTTTATTTGCACTTTGCACCTTTCCGTGAATGCAATTTATAACAGAATAACAGCATTGGAAGGGACCTTGGAGGTCATCTAGTCCTACCCTCCCCGCCCAAGCAGGAAACCCTACACCATTTCTGACAGATGGCAGTCCAGTCTCTTCTTGAAAGCTTCCAGTGATGAAGCTCCGACAACTTCTGGTGGCAAGCTGTTCCATGGGTTGATGGTTCTCACCGTCAGGAAATTCCTCATTTCCAGGTTGAATCTCTCCTTGTTCAGTTTCCACATGCACCCTTGCATGAATGCAACATACACCCTTGCCATGAATGCAACATGTACCCTTTCTGTGAATGCAACCTGCCCCCTTTGCATGAATGCAACCTGCCCCCTTGCCATGAATGCAACATGCATCCTTGCAGAAATGCAACATGTACCCTTTCTGGGAATGCAACCTGCACCTTCGCATGAATGCAACCTGCCCCCTTTCCATGAATGCAACATGTACCCTTTGCATAAATGTAACATGCATCCTTGCAAAAATGCAACCTGCACCTTTTCCTTGAATGGAACCTGCACACTTGCATAAATGCAATCTGTCCTGTACTCTTTGCATGAATGCAACTTGCACCCTTGCCATAAATGCAACCTGCACCCTTGCCATGAAGGCAACTCCCAAATACAACGTGCGGCGCCGCACGTGCCGCTCTCCCCGCCAAAAGCGGCCCAAGGGGAAAAAAACAGCGGAAGGCGCCACGCCTGCGCACTGAACCCGCCAGCGCAATGCCTCCGCCAAGGTATTGCGCCTCTAGACGCCGGCGTGAGTCTATGTATGAGGGGAAAAAAAAAAAAAGAGAAAGACCCCGCCCACCACGCAACCCCGCGCGCCGGCTCCGCCCCTCCGGGCGTCGGTTGCGTCCTTCGGCGCCTGCGCAGAAGGGCCGGGAAAAGGGAGCGCGCGAGGGCCTCGGCGGGCGGCCGCCGGCGATGCTGCAGCTGCGGGACTCGGAGGAAGGCGCCGGGCCGGCTCTGCTGGTGCCGGCGGCCGAGGCCGACGTGCCTTTCACGCCTCCGGGGGACCTGGAAGGATCGCTGGCGGCGCCCCGGCAGACGCTGCGCCCGCTCAACGTCCGCAACCCCACCCGCGGGGGCCGCCTGAAGGAGTACTTCGTCTTCCGGGTGGGTGCCGGGCGCGCATGCGCGGAGGGGAGGGGGGGGAAAAAGGAGGACTGGAGGAGGACACGCCCCCCCCGGGGGAGACTGCCACGGGCTCTGGAGGCTCTACTGGAGACCCGGAAATTATATTAATATTAATTATATTATATTATATTAAATATGTTATATTAAATATATATATTATATATAAAATATATTAATTGCATATTTTTCTAATATATTTAATATTAATTAATAAATAATAATGTTAAATAATTAATATTTTATTTTATTTAATAAATAAATAAATAAATATTAATAGAAACCAAATATAACTACACCTAATAGACTAGATATAAATACATTGTGATTGTAATTGTATTTATATAGGCGCCTGTCTCACAAAACAGGATTCCTGGAGATGTAAACCAAATGTATAGTATGTACATCTGTGCACGTGTGCGTATGTATGTTAGGGTATGTAGGTATGTATATAAACACCGTATAAATACGGTGGAGTAGCATTTATAGAGCACTCCATAGTGCTTTACGGCACCATCTGAGCGGTGAAACAAATATAAATACTGTAGGTCGACATCTCGATGAAGATTACAGACACAGAGAAAGAAAAAAAGTGGGAGAGAAAGAAAAAGAGAAAGAGAAAAAAGAAAGAGTGAAAGAAAAAGTAAGAGACAAAGAGTGAAAGAGAAAGATAAGAAAAAAAGAAACACAGAGAGAAAGAGTAAGAATAAAAGAAAGAGAGAGAGAAAGTTTGTGAAGCGAGCGCTTAAAGATGGCTAATCCTTCTCTCTCCCCATTCAGCCGGGCACCATTGAGCAGGCCGTCAATGAGATCCGGGTGGTTGTGATGCCTGTGGAGGACGGAGAAGTCCAAAGCGTTTGGCTGCTGACCGAGTAAGTCACAGGCCCCAAAGTGTCCTTGCCTGGACGCCAGAGCAGATTAGCATTTTTTTAAAAAAAAATCACAATTTTTTTTTTTCCTGAAATGTTTAGCCACGCTGGTGTCTTTTGCTTTTCTTGGCAGGATCGACCACTGGAACAACGAAAAGGAACGCCTGGTTCTGATTACCGACCGCTCCCTTTTGATCTGTAAATACGACTTTATCAGCCTTCAGTGCCTGCAAGTGACCAGAATCTCGCTTAACGCTGTCGATACCATTTCCACGGGCCAGTTTGAATTTCCTCCCAAGTCGCTCAACAAGTACGTTCTAACAGAGTCGGAAGGGACCTTTTTGCCATCGTGCCGGGAGGGGGTATTCACGCGCGCACGTGCCCACACCCATAATTCTATGCGCCCCGCCCCACGCATCTGCGTGTGACACACACACCCCTTCTGCTCCTGACATGCGATGGCCCAGTAGGCCCGTTTTTCTCTCACCTGGCTCCAGATTCTCTCAATGCCTCTGGGGAGGGCAAAAACAGCCTTCCCCACCCCCTCGGAGGCCCAAAAAGGCCCGTTTCCCAACTTCTGGTTGGACAGGAATGGCGTTTTTTGCTGTCCCCAGCCTCCAGAGACGCCTAGAGAGGCTCTGGAGGCTGGGGACAACAAAAAATATCACTTCCTGTCCAACCAGAAGTTGGGAAACAAGCCATTTCGGGCCTCCGAGGGGGTGGGGAAGGCTGTTTTTACCCTCCCCAGATGCATAGAGAGGATCTGGAGCCAGGTGAGAAAGAAAAACAGGCCTTCCCCACCCCCTAGGCCCTCCGGAGGCAGGAAACAGCCTTTTTCCCTACTTCCCATTCTCCAGGCGGGAAGGCGTCGGGATTCGAATCCAGTGGGACAAACAGAGCCGTGCTTCGTTCATCAACCGGTGGAACCCATGGTCCAGCAACGTGCCCTACGCCACCTTTACCGAACACCCCATGGCTGATGCCGACGAGAAGATTGCATCTCTGTGTCAGGTTCGGATATTATATAATCTTGGTTTGTTCGGGGTTTTTTTTAAAGGAATTTAAATTACTCGAGATAGGATTTAGAATCTTAAGGAAGAGAAAAATATTCCCTTATTTGCTTTGTTCTATTTTCCCCCATGCCAAGCCCATCTCTGCCTCTGACACAAAGCCCTCATCCGGGCCTTCCCCAGACTCCAGGACTGGCCCATGTTCCTCCCCAACCTCCTCACTGTCTGACTTTGCTGCCAGCTCCGAAGGCTCCTGGCAGACCAACTACAGAGGGTTTGTCGTGTTTGGGGGAGTTGGGTCAGAACATCGGAGGTCCCGAATTTTCTTAGGGGGTCAAAATACAACGGGGTGATTTCTCCCAAAATGGCGGGGACTCTCCTGGTTCTGCAAAACCAGTTCCCCACCACTAGCACACCAAGCCAGGTTTAAATCCACAAACGGTGCAGTTGGACATCTGCGGACAGTAGCCCGTCGCTTCACTGATTTCTGAGGTTCTGCCAAGATGACACAACAACCCTTCAGTGTCCCCCCTTTTTCTTTCCTTCTGCAGTTGGAGAACTTCCAAATCCAGCTAGTCCAGGCTGTCAAGAAGGCCCACAGGGAATGTCCCCTCCCGGGGCGGGCCAACGGCGTCCTGCTCCTCGAGCGACCGCTTCTGATAGAAACCTACGTGGGGCTGATGTCCTTCATCAACAACGAAGCCAAGCTGGGTTATTCCATGACCAGAGGGAAAATCGGATTCTGAAAAGCACACGGAGGTCACCATCGCCCCCCTGGAAGAGTATAGGGGAGAAAAAACGAAGCCGGTCAATTTTATTTTAATTTTTTTCCCCAGCTCGTCAAAAATCTCGCTGATCCTTCCCGACGGATCGAGACGAGAGGCGGCCGTAGAGAGCCGTTTAACCATAACACCGAAACTCCTTTCGAATCTTTCTCCACACCTTCCGTGTTGTCTCGGATAAGATAATCGTTATGTTTTCACGCATGCTCTGGAGTTTTCCCCTCCCTATGTAAACAATTTAACCTGGGTTTCCTTCTTACGGGTGGCTAATTTTTTTCCCATGATTTAAAGGGATATCTTGAGAGTCTCAGGCGGCATTCCGGCGAGTAAGCACACCTTACGAGTCGACACGGCACAGTCAGAATAAAGAAAAGTCGCACGAAGAACCACTCCTCCCCCACGCTGTGAAATTCTACACAACGGTGTTCGTTTCCCGGGAATTTCCTGCCGCGCAAATCACATTTTTTGCATCGAGCAAGGGGGGAAAAAAGGGAATTTTCAATCAGCTTTCAATCCAAAGCCAGGGTACTCAAAAATCTACCAAAGCATGGGTATCGAAACAAAAATATGTAGTTTTAGTTCGAATGGCCCAGTTTTCTCTCTCGGTTTCAAATTCACTGAAACCCCCGAGGTGGAAAAACTCAAAAGGTGAAAATTAAAATTATATTAGTTCATCCAAGCCAAAAAGTCTTCGGAAGAGACTGATATATATTGGGAGGAAAATGTCTACTGCCACATGGGGAACAATCGTTATAGAAGCATGGAATTTTCGTTTTTCGGTGTTTTCCAGTTTAATTTCTGCATTCCTTAATGCAGTTTTCTCAAACGGGGACTTCTTTAAGACATCGGGACTTCAACTCCCAGGATTCCCCAGCCAACATGGCTGACTGAGGAATCCTGGGAGCTGAAGTCCAGACAGCTTAAACTGGCCCAGCGGAGAAACACTGCCTTAAAACTATCTAGAACTGAAATTCTGCTTCCCGTACACTGGTCCTCTCGGTACCTCTTTGCCATTCGGCGTTGTCTCTGTTCACAACGGACAAAAGGTTGTTGCTGGGATGACGGCGGATATATGTCCTTGTTTGTGTTACGAGTTGTGTATACCGAAGCTTAATAAAACTCAAGTCCATACGAATCGCAGAAGTGTTTAACCCACAATTCCTTTCGTTCTGCCTTTGTTTTTGTGGAGACAAGTGCTTTTATCGGCCTCGGAGATCAGGGGAGTTTTTGCTGGCAATTGGTGGGCGCACTCACAAAATGGTTGCCAAGGCCAGGTCGGCCATATCGCAGGTTATTTGACTTCCCAGTAATGCTGGAGATATTCTTTTGAAGGCAGTGAGCTGGATTTGTCTTCGGCGTTTACTTAATAGGACTTTTTAAAAGATAAGGGTTAGCGAGGCGCCCTTTAATCCGTGATTTCTTTTATAAGCCACGATTCAAGGTTTAGTGTTCTGGGAGGTTTAATGAGCGAAAAGCTTTACTTGCTGCCTTTGAAAACCAGGCTGAAGATTGCAAAATTTAGCAGCACCTGGCTGGCACAGTCTCATCCTCAAAAGTCAGTGCTAAGAGGAGGTTAGAGCCATTTAGGATGGGGATGGAAGACCACGAGGAAATCCTACAGCTTCAGCGAGCCACTTCCATACTAGCCAAGACAACGATGTGGATGTGTGCATGAATTCTCCAGGATTTTTCTCAAAAGGAGGAGGAAGGGGAAAAGAGAAAGGGAAACAGAAGGAAAGGCCGCGTTCCCCATTTTTTCGTGTCTACCTATCTCTTCCCTTATTTCCCTCTTTTCCTTCCTTCCTCTTCTTTCCAACTTCCTTCTTTTGCTCTTTCCTTCCTTCCCTCCTTCACTATTCCATCCTCCTTCCCATTTCCTTCCTTCCCCTTTTCT
Organism: Pituophis catenifer annectens; assembly: GCF_029215685.1. Taxonomy (NCBI): domain Eukaryota; kingdom Metazoa; phylum Chordata; class Lepidosauria; order Squamata; family Colubridae; genus Pituophis; species Pituophis catenifer. The sequence goes on along the minus strand of NW_027256898.1, from coordinate 2,039,639 downwards.
TCCTTTTTCCTTCCCATCTGCTTGTCTTTCCCTATTTCACTTTCCTTCCTTCCCCTTTCCTTCTTTCCTTTTTTTTCTTTCCCTTCCCTTTCTTCCTCCCTCCCCTCCCCTTTTCCTTTTTCCCCTTCCTCCTTTTCTTCCTCCCTTTTCTTCCCTCCCTCCTCCTTTCCTTTTTGCTTCCCTTTCCCTTCCCTCTCCCTTTTTTTCTTCCTCCATTTCCTTTCCTCCCTCCCTCCCCTTTCCCTTCCCTCTCTCCCTCCCTTTTCTTCCTTCCTTATTTCCTTCCTCCCTCCCCTTCCCCTCTTTCCTTTTTTCTTCCCTTTCCCTTCCCTCTCTCCCTCATTATCTGTTTTGGGGGGGGGGGACGGACCTGGCTTTCACAGAACGTCTGCCCCTCCACATTGCTCTGATTTATCCACAAAATCCAAAATTGCTGCCTTCTCATTTCGACCACGCTTTTCATAACAAAGACGTTTATTGAAAATTGGAGAAAAACGACAATGCAAGTTGCATGCGATTAAAATCTACATCCTTTTTCAAGTTTAACCTTTCCTGGAAAGCAAACTCAAAACCGGATCTCTGGCCTATTTTGAATTTTATGTACAGATTTAAATTACGTGTGTGTGTCCCTAGAAAATCAGACGCGTGAACAAATCACTCGTCTTACGTTTTTCTCCTGATTTCAGAAGAAGTGGAAGTTTTAAAAAAACAATGTTTTTTCACTTAGCTTCGATTTTGGTGCTGCTGCTTTGCAGCTTCTCTTTCTAAGTAAGACAGGCAGAAATTGTCCTTGCTTGAAAGAATCAGGGAGTCCCCATTCGGGTGCCAGCAAAACGAAGTCACCTTCAAGTCACCTGCGCACAAATATATATATATATAATTTTAATTAATCCTTTTTCCCCCCCTTTTGCAATAATTTCCAGCGTTTCAGATACGGCCTTTTGAAAGACAGAAAAAAATAAATAAACAGTATCTGGCAGCCAAAAAAGTATTTTAAGGCGAGTGACCGAACCACAGTGGGGTACTCTCTCTGTTTTAAACCTTTTCAGTTTAAATTCCAGTGCAAAATAAATGCCAGAATTATCACAATGTACGCATTATTATTATTATTATTATTATTATTATTATTATTATTATTATTACTATTATTACTATTATTATTACTATTATTACTATTATTATTACTATTATTATTATTATTATTATTATTTTAATTATTATTGTTTTACCTTCTATTGGTATCTGCACGCAGGTACATCCTGCTGAAGACCAGAGATACATTTTCATGTTGCCGGTACACAGCGCAAGCCGAGATTGTTTGGGGTCCCACTGGAAATGCTGAACGGGACCCAAATGTTCCAGGACCCCGCATAGTTTCATCTTTTGAACATCCCAGATCCAGACGGTGTTCGGGAGGCTGTCTGTTAAAAACCACACATTGAGCCATTAAAGAAATGCGGCCTAACCCACCGCCAAACGTCTTCACAGAATTATACCACGTAGGATGTTGAGCTGGGATCCAAAAATAGAGGAAGTCCTTAACTTAAAACAGTTCGTTTAGTGACCAAAACAGAAGACAAAACGTGTCCCACGTAAGATGGCATATGGTTTAAGTGGGAAAGGAGTCCATTCTGACCTGCTATCGACCACCCAACTTTCAGAAATATCAGCCAAGGGGATGATTTTAATTTTCACCCGTTTTAAAATCCTCACAGCCAACGATGGAAAGGCTCCGTTCTGTCCAAAAAGCTCATTCTGTCGGTGGGACGTGAAGGGAAAGTCGGTTCTTAGCTTGCCTCCCAAAGACTCACCGTTTTTCGTTGCCAGGAAACTATTATCCGAACTGAAGGCTAACGTTGCGACGCCAATCCTAGGATTGGCTCGGTCCGTCGGAGGTTTGACGTGGTGCAAAGAAACGGGAGCTTGGAAAACTTCGTCTGAAATTGAAACAAAAACAAGATTTTACTTCCTACCTTGCTAGCTTTTCACTAGACAAACTACGAACCAGTTTGATGCAACCAGTTCTCGATTTATGGCCACAATTGAGCCTGTTGTTAAGTGAGACATTTGTTAAGTAATTTTCCCCCCAGCACACACACCATTTACAATCTTTCAATCAGTTGTTAAGTTAGTAACACGGTCATTTAATTTAATATTTAATTTAATTTAATTTAATTTAATTTATTTAATTTAATTATTTAATTTAATTTAATTTAATTATTTATTTTATTTATTTATTATATTTCTATACCGCCTTTCTCCCGTAGGACTCAAGGCGGTGTACAGTCAAGAAAAATATAATTAAAATTAATTTATTAATTTAATTTAATTTAATTTAATTTAATTTAATTTAATTTAATTATATTATTTTATTTCATTTTATTTTATTTTATTTTATTAATTCAATTTATATGCCTCCCCTCTCCGAAGACTCATAGCCCTCCTTTAAGCATGCAAACCATCTGGGTGACGTTGGGCCGGATAGGTGGTGGATCCCACCTCACAGGGTTGTTGTTATATGGGGGAAAGACAAGGTAGAAACCTTCATTACAGATGCAAACTTTTGAGCTAACCGGAGCTAGATCGATGAAAACCAGATAAATAAAATAGTCCTTTCCACAATTTCTTTGGTCCGCTTTTCCTTAATTCGGTGTTTTTCCAAAGTCGGCACACTTGAAGACGTGTGGACTTCAACTCCCAGGATTCCCCTAATTGACCGGGGAATTCTGGGAGTTGAAGTCCGCACATCTTAATTCCCAAGCGCCACTCAACCTGCTTCTTGCTAAGTCAAACACGCCGCGCTACCTGTACGTACATTTCGTCTTTCGGCTGAAGAGGGCGCTGGCCATCCTCTTGCTGGGTGGGAAGGTCAACTTCTCCAAGTCCACCGCTGGCGTTTTCTCGACTTCCTTGTAGACCACCTAGACAGGAAGCCAGATCAGGCTGGGGTCATTCACAAAAAGCACAGCGGGAAACAACATGGATCTTAACGGAATAACGGAACTGGAGGGGACCTCAGAGGTCATCTAGTCCAGCCCCCTGCTCGAGCAAAAGACCCTACAGCGTTTCAGACAAATGGCTGTCCAGCCTCTTGAAAACTTCCAGTGATGGAGCAGCCACAACTTCTGGTGGCAAGTCGTTCCACTGGTTAATTGTTCTGTCTTGTTCCTCCCATTCTGACACATGCTTAATACAGGTAGTCCTCGACTTACGACAGTTCGTTTAGCGACCGTCTGAAGTTAACGACGGCACCGAAGTGATTTATGGCCATTTTCCACACTTATGACAGTTGCAGCACCTGCACGATGACGTGATGGGCATTTAGATGCTTGTCCGCCAACTCGTATTTATGACCGTTGCCGTGTCACCGTTTTGCGACCTTCCGACAAGCAAAGTCCACGGGGAAGCCAGATTCGCTTAACGACCACCGATGTGACTCTTAACCGCTGCAGGGATTCACTTAACAACGGTCGCAAAAAATGGGGCAAAACAAACGCCTCACTTTGCAACATAAATCCCGGGCTCCGATGCGCTCGTAAGTCGAGGACTTGCCTGTATTGCCTCCCCCTAACCTCTACGGAATGAAGATGCTTACCGTTTTGGGATTAGTGACGTTGACCGGGTGGTCGAATTCTGCGATCTTCGCCCAGGTCACGTGATTTAAGATCCGTACCTGGTTAAAAGACACAAAGGCACCAATATTTCTGATTGTCGATCAACGATTGAAGGGGGGATACTCTCAACCCGTAGTAAAAACACACACACACACACACAAAATGAGGATACCGATTAAATGTGGCCTAGTATTTCGGATAAATCTCAAACCCCACATCTTCATCAGCTTTGCAATGAATGGGCAATGGAGGTTTTTTGGGGGAGGGGGGGCAGCCTTGGCCAAACTCACCTTTCCGTCGTAGCTGCCGATCGCCAAGAACTGACTGCTGGGGCTCCAAGCGAGAGATTTCACGCCCAACGACCACTCGTAAGCGCTGTAGGTCGAGAGGAGACGCCCGTCCAGAGAGAAAAGCAGCACTTTGTACTGGGGGGGGGGGGGGGGGGGAGGGGAGAAAGAAGAATGACAACCACTTGTCCGATACGGTTTAGGGTTGGACTAGAAGACCTCCAAGGTCCCTTCCAACTAACTCTGCTATTCTGTTCTATTCTATTCTATTTTCTCTTCTCTTCTGTATTCTCTTCTCTTTTCTATTCTATTCTGTTCTCTTTTCTATTCTGTTCTACTTTCTATTCTGTTCTATTCCTATTTTCTACTATTCTATTCTATTCTATTCTATTCTATTCTATTCTATTCTATTCTATTCTATTCTATTCTATTCCTTATTCTATTCTATTCCATTCCTCTATCCTATTCCATTCCATTCCTATTTTCCACTATTCTATTCTATTCTATTCTATTCTATTCTATTCTATTCTATTCTATTCTATTCTATTCTATTCTATTCTTTCCTTATTCTATATCCTATTCTATTCCTGTTTTCCTCCTATTCTATTCTATTCTATTCTATTCTATTTCTATTCCATTCCTCTATCCTATTCCATTCCATTCCTATTTTCCACTATTCTATTCTATTCCTATTTTCTACTATTCTATTCTATTCTATTCTATTCTATTCTATTCTATTCTATTCTATTCTATTCTATTCTATTCTATTCTATTCTATTCTATTCTATTCTATTCTTTCCTTATTCTATTCTATTCTTTCCTTATTCTATTATATCCTATCCTATTCCCATTCCATTCCATTCCATTCCATTCCATTATTCTACTACTCTACTCTACTCTACTCTACTCTACTCTACTCTACTCTACTCTACTCTACTCTACTCTACTCTACTCTACGATGATAAGCTAAGATGAAGCAACTAGGATGATTAGGAGACTGGAGACTAAAACATACGAAGAACAGCTGCAGGATTTGGATGTGGCCAGTCTGGAGAAAAGAAGGACTAGGGGGTGACATGACAGTGGTCTTCCAGTATTTGAGGGGCTGCCCCAAAGAGGAGGGGGGGGGGGTCCATTTATTTCCCAAAGCCCCTGAAGGCAGGACAAGAAACAACGGATCAAGGAGAGAAGCAACCTGGAATTAAGGAGAAACTTCCTAACCGTTAACCCGTGGAACCGCTCGCCACCAGAAATTGTGGGTGCTCCATCATGGGGAGGTTTTTAAGAGGGTTTTGGCTCACCTCGAGGCAGCTATCCCACACGGCCAACACGCAACCGTTTGGGGCCCAGTCGATTCCCGCAGCATCCTGGGTGTCGATTTCAAAATGCTTGAGAAACAAAAGACGGGGAAATAAGAAAAACGAAGCCGGAACTCAGAAGACGCAGTTCGAAACCTCACCTGGGCACGGAAAAATAACGGACAAAGGGACGCCACGAAGCAGGCTGGGAACCCCACAAACCATCATCCAAGAGGAAGCCGCGAAGTCCAGAAAACGGGATTTCCTACCCTTAAAAGCTGCCAGTCGCTGCAGACGAAGAGGCTGACGTAATCTTTGCAGTCCCTTCGTTCGACCAGGGCCAGGTAGCGCCCGTCCTTCGTGAAAGCCAGGCCTGCAAAATAAAAAAATATAAAATAAAATATAAAACAATAAATGGAATTAAAATAAAACATAAAGAAAAATATAATTTTTTTTAAAAAATGTATAAAATAAAATAATAAAATATAAAATGAAATAAAACCATCTTCTTTTAACGATCCCATGATACTTCGCGGGGTGGAGTCTTGGGCAACTGAATGGAGCTGAGGGTTGAATGGCCGGATGCCTTTCTTGTCACCAGTGAGGAGTTTTGCCCAGAGAAGGAAATATCTGCCTCTACCCAGGATCGAACAGAATTCATTTCACTCACCCTGCTGGCAAGCTTTGGGGTATTTGATGTACGAGACCGATTTTGTACACAGCGACCAGACAGTGATACGCAACTGTTAAAAGAAAAGAGAGCAACGGTGATTTAATTTTGCGGATGCGATAAAGGAGGCGGAGAAATTTCCTAGGGATTTTCCCTTCCTGGCTTTCCCTCCGTTCGACACTTAGAATCTGTCTTTATTTTATTTTTAAATCAGCCAGGATTGCGGCCACATTAATGATAACTTGATTCTTTTTATTAAAAAAAACTTGATTTTTTTTTTTTTAATAGACAGACCCAAACAAATCATAACGATTTTAGAACAGGATTTTTTTTGTGGAAGAAAATGGAGAGAAAAATGATATATAAATATAAATGTGTGTGTGTATATACATATTCATATACATACATACACACACACACACACATATCATCTTTTAACTACCCCATAATCACTTGCAGGGTGGAGACTGGGCAATTGAATGGAGTTGAGTGTTTACTGGCCGGATGCCTTCCCTGTTGCCAGTACGGAGTTTTGTTCAGCAGATATATTCTCAGTGTGACCAGAGAGAGAAATATCTGCCTTTACCTAGGATCGAACATACAGCCTCCTGATTGTGAGCCGAGTGCTCCATCTCTAGGCCACCGTACCACTATTCACACACAACTATTTGTTTAGTGACCGACGTTACAACGGCGCTGAAAAACTGGATTTATGACCGTTTTTCACTCAACCGTTGCAACATCCCCGTCGTCACGTGATCAAAATTCAGACGCTGGGCAAGTGACTCGTATTTATGACGGTGTGCAGCATCCGAGGGTCCTGTGATCCCTTTTTACGGCCTTCCGACGAGCAAACTCAATGGGGAAGCCAGATCCGCTTCACCGCCGCGTCGCTAACTTAACGTCAGTGATTCGCTTAACAACAGTGGCAAAGAAGGTTGCAAACCGGAGCAAGGGCTCCCTGAACAGCGGTCTCGCTTAGCCGCAGAAACGTCAGGCTCAACGGTTGGTCGTAAGTCGAGGACTGCCTGCAAAAGAGCCGTACACCAGAAGGATCCAAATAGTTTGACCTGTTTTGTTTAAACCGGTTTTTCCAAAACAGAGCCCCCCCCTTTTTTTCCCCCAAACCCACATTGCTGGCTTAACGCACACACGGCCAGCCTCACCTCTCCGTGATCGGGTGTCTGGCACAGCTGCTCTTCGGAAGGGAGAAAACAGCATTGCTCAAATGCCGACAACGGAAGCAGCTGAGAAGCAGCATTTAGACGGAGCTGCTCCAGAAGGAGACGGGGTGGGGGAATCGCACCCGGTTTATGACAACGCCGGGCAGGTGGCGAGGCGGCCCCCTCCGTCCCACGGAAACCCCCACGCTCCCAACGCCCACCCGGCGTTCCTGGTGGATCTCAACGCTCATCCCAGACTTGACGGGGTCAAATTATTTAGAGGGGGGCGTCTGTTAGCATGGGAATCCGGGGGGATTTTGGAGAGTGGATAAAAAAATTTTGGACTGAAACAAAAGAGATGAGAGAGAGAAGTAGGGATGGATGGATGGATGGATGGATGGATGATAGATAGATAGATAGATAGATAGGTAGAGATTATAGAGTAGATGATATAGAATTGGATGGATGGATGGGTGGATGATAGATAGATAGATAGATAGATAGAGATTATAGAGTAGATGATATAGATAGATAAATTATAGATGGATGGATGGATGGATGGATGATAGATAGATAGATAGGTAGATAGATAGACAGACAGACAGATTATAGATGGATGGATGGATGGATGGATGGATGGATGGATGGATGATAGAGATGATATGGATGGATGGATGATAGATAGATAGATAGATAGATAGATAGATAGATAGATAGATAGATAGATAGATAGATAGATATTATAGAGTAGATGATATAGAATTGGATGGATGGATGGGTGGATGATAGATAGATAGATAGATAGATAGATAGATAGATAGATAGATAGATAGATAGATAGAGATTATAGAGTAGATGATATAGATAGATAAATTATAGATGGATGGATGGATGATAGATAGATAGATAGATAGATAGATAGATAGATAGATAGATAGAGATTATAGAGTAGATGATATAGATAGATAAATTATAGATGGATGGATGGATGGATGGATGATAGATAAGATAGATAGATAGACGGACAGACAGACAGATAATGATATATTATAGATGGATGGATGGATGATAGAGATGATAGAAGATAGATGGATGAATGGATGGAGGGAGGGATGGATGGAGGGATGATAGATAAATAATAGATTATGGATGGATGGATGGATGGATGGATAGAGATGATAGAAGATAGGTGAATGGATGGATGGATGGATGATAGACAGACAGACAGATGATAGATATGATAGGTGAGAGAGAGAGACAAATGATAGAGATGATAGAGCTATAATAAAGAAAGAAAAAGAAAGGAAGAAAGGAAGAAGAAAGAAAGAAAGAAAGAAAGAAAGAAAGAAAGAAAGAAAGAAAGAAAGAAAGAAAGAAAGAAAGAAAGAAAGAAGTCAATTTATTCTCCAAAGCACCTGAAGGCAGGACAAGAAGCAATGGATGGAAACTGATCATGGAGAGATTCAACCTACAAATAAGGAGAAATTTCCTGACAGGGAGAACAATTAACCAGTGGAACAGCTTGCCACCAGAAATTGTGGGTGCTCCAACACTGGAAGTTTTTAACAAGAGACTGGACAGTCGTTTGTCTGAAATGGTCTAGGGCTTCCTAAGCCTGAGCAGGAGGGTCAGACTAGAGGACCTCCAAGGTCCCTTCCGACCCTACCACGAACCTCTTTCAGCTTTGCCCCTTTTTTAAAGGTTCGTCCTTCGTTTTTTTTTCCCCCAAGAAAACACACTTGCAGTTATTATCTCCATCTTGCATTTTTTTTTTCCGGAAAAACGCACGACAGCGACGCAAATATCGCGGGCTAAGCCGATCTGAAAAAACATCCAGGCTTCTTCCGCTCCCGAAAACAGCCGGATCAGAAGAAAGCCTAAATTAACACGTTATTTCCTTCCTTTGCGAGACGCCATTTGCAAAAAAAAAAAAAAAAAAAATTAAAAAATGGCCTTTTAAATGCGATTTACGGCAGCGAGTTCCGACAAGCCCAGATGAGATTGGTGACAAACATTAATTTTCACCCAAGCTGGAAGCTTTCAAGGGCAGATTTGATTTCTCCATCAGGCAGCCCCCCCCGGAGACGACTATTCGCTTAAGAAAAGTGGAAAGAGGAAAGTCGTAACACGGGGACCAAGCTTCCTCGCTTAGCGGCGTAAATGTTGGGGGCTCAATTGTGGTCGCAAGTCGACGACTACCTGCCAATATATACATTTTTTTTAACGACGCGCCTGAGAGACGAAGAGAGACTGCAAACTGATAAATCTTCTCCCCTCAGCTCTGACGGATGATGGATTCGGGGTGTCCGTCAGCCACCAGTTCAAATCCCGGGTTATCCCATCCAGCTGTCGGTCGGAGTTATTATAGCCCCTTGTTTACGGTCCCGGAGTAAGTCTACCCACGCGGCATGGCAGCTGGCTGGATGCGAGCTCACCGGGGTCACCGCCAGTGCTCCAGCCTGAGAAGAAATATTTCCCCGTCCGCCCCCGTCCCCATCTGCCACTGGGACGCAAGACCGGGGGGGGGGGGGACACAACGACACGATAGCAATATTCCAATATTTGAGGGGTTGCCATAAAGAAGAGGGGGGGGGGGGGTCAGCCTGTTCTCCAAAGCACCTGAAGGCCAGATAAGAAGCCACGGATGAAGGTTTGTCGAAGAGTTCCAATTTAGAAATAAGGAGAAACTTCCTATCGGTGAGAACGATTAGCCCGTGGAACTGCTTGCCACCAGAAGTTGTGGGCGCTCCAAAACACTGGGGATTTTGAAGAAGAGATGACACAACTATTTGTCTGAAATGATGTAGGGTTTCCCTGTTTGAGCTGGGGGTTGGACTAGAAGACCTCCGAGGACCCTTCCGACTCTGTTATTCTGTATTTCCTTCCTTCCTCCCTAATTTCTTTTTCTATTCTCCTTCTTTCCCCTTCCTTCCTTCCTAATTTCTTTTGCTATTCTCCTTCTTTCCCCTTCCTTCCTAATTTCTTTTTCTATTCTCCTTCTTTCCCCTTCCTTCCTAATTTCTTTTTCTATTCTTCTTTCCCCTTCCTTTCTTCCCAATTTCTTTTTCTATTCTTCTTTCCCCTTTCTTCCTTCCTAATTCCTTTTTCTATTCTTCTTTCCCCTTCCTTCCTTCCTAATTCCTTTTTCTATTCTCCTTCTTTCCCCTTCCTTCCTTCCTAATTTCTTTTTCTATTCTCCTTCTTTCCCCTTCCTTCCTTCCTAATTTCTTTTTCTATTCTCCTTCTTTCCCCTTCCTTCCTTCCTAATTTCTTTTGCTATTCTCCTTCTTTCCCCTTCCTTCCTTCCTAATTTCTTTTGCTATTCTCCTTCTTTCCCCTTCCTTCCTTCCTAATTTCTTTTGCTATTCTCCTTCTTTCCCTTCCTTCCTAATTTCTTTTTCTATTCTCCTTCTTTCCCCTTCCTTCCTTCCTAATTTCTTTTTCTATTCTCCTTCTTTCCCCTTCCTTCCTCCCTAATTTCTTTTTCTATTCTCCTTCTTTCCCCTTCCTTCCTTCCTAATTTCTTTTGCTATTCTCCTTCTTTCCCCTTCCTTCCTTCCTAATTTCTTTTGCTATTCTCCTTCTTTCCCTTCCTTCCTAATTTCTTTTTCTATTCTCCTTCTTTCCCCTTCCTTCCTTCCTAATTTCTTTTTCTATTCTTCTTTTCCCTTCCTTCCTAATTTCTTTTTCTATTCTCCTTCTTTCCCCTTCCTTTCTTCCTAATTTCTTTTTCTATTCTTCTTTCCCCTTCCTTCCTTCCTAATTTCTTTTTCTATTCTCCTTCTTTCCCCTTCCTTCCTTCCTAATTTCTTTTTCTATTCTTCTTTCCCCTTCCTTCCTTCCTAATTTCTTTTTCTATTCTCCTTCTTTCCCCTTCCTTCCTCCCTAATTTCTTTTTCTATTCTCCTTCTTTCCCCTTCCTTCCTTCCTAATTTCTTTTGCTATTCTCCTTCTTTCCCCTTCCTTCCTTCCTAATTTATTTTGCTATTCTCCTTCTTTCCCTTCCTTCCTAATTTCTTTTTCTATTCTCCTTCTTTCCCCTTCCTTCCTTCCTAATTTCTTTTTCTATTCTTCTTTTCCCTTCCTTCCTAATTTCTTTTTCTATTCTCCTTCTTTCCCCTTCCTTTCTTCCTAATTTCTTTTTCTATTCTTCTTTCCCCTTCCTTCCTTCCTAATTTCTTTTTCTATTCTCCTTCTTTCCCCTTCCTTCCTTCCTAATTTCTTTTTCTATTCTTCTTTCCCCTTCCTTCCTTCCTAATTTCTTTTTCTATTCTCCTTCTTTCCCCTTCCTTCCTTCCTAATTTCTTTTTCTATTCTTCTTTCCATTTCCTTCTTTCCTTCTCGGAATTCCACTTTTTTAAAGAAAGATTCGCAGTATTAAAATAAATTCCTCCACCAGCCATGCTGAATACAGTCCTCGACTTACAACCACAAAATCGAACTCCAAAATTTTCGATTGCTGAGGGAGACATTCGTTAAGTGACTTTTGCCACATTTTACGACTTTCCTTGTTCGGTTGAAGCATTGCACTTGTGAGTCACCGTGTGAGTCACACGGTCGTTAAACGGATCTGACTTCCCTTTCGACTTTGTTTGTCAGAAAGTTGCAAAAGGGAATGACATGCCCCCCCCCACCCCCAGGACACTGCGCCCGTCATAAATACGAGACAGTTGCCAAGCATCTCAATAGATGCTGCAGGAGTCGTAAAGTGCGAAACACAGTCCTAAGTCACTTTCTTCAGTGCCGTCGTAACTTCCAACTGTCACTAAATGAACTGTTGTAAGTCAAGGACTATCTATATCGTATTTTTCGGACTATAAGATGCACTTTTTTGTCGGAAAAAACAGGCCGAAAAAAGCCTTGAAAACGGGCCGAAAAAAGCCTCGAAAACAGCCCCAAAAAAGCCCCAAAAACGGGGGCCAAAAAAAGACTCAAAAATGGGCTAAAAAAAGCCCTCAAAATGGGCCACAGAAAGCCTGCAAAATGGGCCGAAAAAAGCCTTGAAAACGGGCCGAAAAAAGCCTCAAAAACAGGCCGAAAAGACCCCAAAAATGGGCCATAAAAAGCCTCGAAAACAGGCCAAAAAAAGCCTTGAAAACAGGCCAAAAAAGGCCCCGAAAATGGGCTGCAGAAAGCCTCAAAAACGGGCCAAAAAAAGCCTTGAAAATGGGCCGCAGAAAGCCTCAAAACAGGCCAAAAAAGCCCCGAAAATGGGCCGCAGAAAGCCTCAAAAACGGGCCGAAAAAAGCCTTGAAATGGGCCGAAAAAAGCCCCAAAAACAGGCCAAAAAAGCCCCAAAAATGGGCCGCAGAAAGCCCCAAAAACGGGCCAAAAAAAGCCTTGAAAATGGGACGCAGAAAGCCTCAAAAACAGGCCAAAAAAGCCCCGAAAATGGGCCGCAGAAAGCCTCAAAAACGGGCCGAAAAAAGCCTTGAAATGGGCTGAAAAAAGCCCCCAAAACAGGCCAAAAAAAGCCCCGAAAATGGGCCGCAGAAAGCCCCAAAAACGGGCCAAAAAAAGCCTTGAAAATGGGCCGCAGAAAGCCTCAAAAACAGGCCAAAAAAGCCCCGAAAATGGGCCGCAGAAAGCCTCAAAAATGGGCCAAAAAAAGCCTTGAAAATGGGCTGAAAAAAGCCCCAAAAACAGGCTAAAAAAAGACTGGAAAAGCCCTGGAAAAAGGTAGGCCAAAAACTTTTTTTTCCTCTTCTAAATTTAGGTGAGTCTTAAAGTCTGAAAAATACAGTATATTGAATTTCATTTCGATCCTTTGCATTTTGGGGTGGGTTTTTTTAAAAAACATTTATCCCCATAGGGATCGAAACATATTTAAATCCATACCTCGATAAACCCAAAAGCAGAATTGAAAATGCAAAGGATGAAAATTAAAAGGGAAGGAACGTAACTTTTCATCGTTTCCTTTGCCCGTTTTAATTTTCTTTTCTTTAAAAAAAAAAAAAAAAACATTTAGAGATTTTGGAAGACTTAAACCATTTTAAAGGACCAAATTTGGCTTGCTTAATTAACTTTAGGGAATGTTTTCCTACAATACCCCCACCCACAAACCTAGATAGCCAGGTTCAGCTGTTCCTCTCTTTTTTTAAAATAAAAAAAAAATAGAAGAACAACACGACAAGCTATTTAGGGGGCTCAGAGGCGGACGGGAGCCTCGGAGCTCTTGGGAGAGAGAGAGACCCCGGATTTCACACACTCACGTGGAACTCGGTGGTGTTCAGGATGTGACGGCCGTCGGGACTCCAGGACGAGGCCACCAAGCCAGCCGAGCCCTCGTCGATTTTGCAGTGCCATTCGGGCTGTTCCAAGGACCAGACCTAAGGAAGGGCAAAGGGACAGTTAGTCAAGTTCCAGCCGCGCAAAACATCCGACGTCTTAAGAACCCTGCCCTGGAATTAGCGGGCTGGACTAGATGACCTCCGAGGTCCCCTCCGGCCCTAGGATTCTATGATTTTGCAGTTTGCAGGTATTCACCTCTGCAATCATGAAGGACTGTTGTTGGAGCCCGCTACAAAAGTAAGTTTTTTCTCTCTCTCTTCTGTACAGGCAGTCCTCGACTTACGACCATTTGTCGAAAGGCTTTAACAGCTGTACAGGCAGTCCTCAACTTACGACCATTTGTCGAAAGGCTTTAACAGCCGTCTCGCTTAGCAACGGTCTCAACTGTGGTCGTAGGTCAAAGTATCAACAACATATGTTGTGCCAAATGTTTCTTTCATTTGTTAAGCGAATCGCTACCGTCATTAAATGAGTCAAATGGCCGTTAAGCAAATCTGGCTTCCCCTTTGACTTTGCTCGTCAGAAGGTCGCCAAAGGGGGATTGCGTGACACACACACACACACACACACGGGCCACCGCGACCGTCATAACTGCGAGTCCGTTGCCAAGGTTCTGAATTTCGATCACGTTAATCCACGCGGGCTGCTGCAACCGTCATTAAATGGGGAAAAACAGTCGTAAGTCGCTTTTCTTCCGTGCCGTTGTAACCTCCGTCACTAAACGGACTGTCGTAAATCAAGGATTACCCGTACATTGGGCAGAATCCCAGAATGCCTTTAACAGCCAGGTATCTTCCCTTTAGAAAAGGCAGACTTGCTCTTTCAAAATTTGCAAAAATTTGTGACTTTTTCCAGGGGGGGGAGAGCGGGGGGGGGGGAGAACGGGGCGGGGAGGCGGGAAGCAATCCGTTTCCACTTCAACCTCTTTCCACCAGAGGGCGCTAGCTCCCTTTTTTTCTTGAAATCGCCTGCAAAAACCGATTTTCCCCACCTGTGTTTTTTTTTCCTGTTTTTTGGTTCTGCTTCCCGATGCAAGCTTTATTTTTATTTTTTTTAAATATGAGGGACAAGATCCGTTGCAAAAGCTGAAGTACACACCTGCACAATCCCACGTTTATACATGGCGCAAAAGATAAATAGGGAGTCGGAAGCCCATTCGATGTGCTGGATTTGATCCAGGCAGGTAAACAGTTGCAGAATTTGAAGACTGTTGACATCTCGTATCACCAAACGATACTGTACCCCAGAAGCCTTGAAAATGATAATTATAAACACAGCTTAAAATTGTGTTTAAAAAAAACAGCTTAAAACACAACACAAGAATGACCATATAAAGACAGATGCCCGACGTATTTTATAATCCCAGATATTCCTATCGTTAACTCTCAAGACGTTCAGAATTTCACGTGTAGAAGCTAAAAAATATTGGATAAAAATATGCACGTGGTTGAAAAAAAATGATACAACAACATATTGACTTGAAACCTTTCAGGGATCTTACCAGAAACTTAATAGTAAAGAAAATGCATATTTGTTTATTCATGTAATAACTGCAGCTAGAATTGTATTTGCACAAAACTGGAAAAGTGAAGAGATTCCTACAGAGGAGAATATGATAAGGGAAATATTAGAATGTGCGGAAACGAATAGATTAACACTGGCAATGAAAGAGAAAGAACACAAACTGGTTATTATGCAACATGGGAAACATCTTATCGATGGTTAGAGGACAAATATAAAAATTAGAAATGAAAGTAGATGAGTAAAATATAGAAAACAGTTAATAGAGTTAAGCAAATTAAGAGGATATAAAATATTAGATATTTAATGTATTAAGCTACGAATAGATTAAATAATGAATAAGATTGTAAATTTGTTATTGCACATTGTACCCAAATGACACACTGTTTAATGGAAGATGGATTATTTGTACTAAAATAAAATTTTAAAAAATTATATATAAAAAAATTGTTCCGTCCAGTCTCAACTCGCAAGGCTGACACCACGAAATCATGGGCATTGTAGGGTCCTGCATAAATTTTGATTATTATTATTTTTTTGACTTCGCCATATTGCACAAACCTCAGCAAGGCCAACTTATCCAACAAACCAGCGTTAAGCAAACCAGGATTGAATGCAATGCTTCAACTAAATGAACAACCCAGCATCAACTGCCAGAAACATTATAAGAATTCCCCAAGCAAAAAGACACACGCTGCACCAAATCAACACTACACAATTTGAAGCCACACACGTCTACTTACCACGTATTTCCCATCCGGGGAAAATTTGCACAAGTGGTTGGAGGCTTTAAAGAGTTCAGAAAAATTCACCATTGTCCAACTTCACAGACACAGACTGTTGCAGGAACTGAAATACAGAGTTTAAAAAAAAAAAGTTTATTTACAAAGAAAAAACAAAAAGACTTCTAGCGAGCTGCATTAGATACAGATAGGCAGGCAGGCAGGCAGATAGCTAGATATAGAGGTAAATATAGATGATAGATAGATAGATAGAGAGAGAGAGAGAGAGAGAGATGATAGGTGATATGAGATAGATAGATGATACAAGATAGTTAAATAGAAGATAGATAGATAAATAGATTAGATAGATAGATAGATAGATAGATAGATAGATAGATAGATAGATAGAGATATAGGTAGATGCTACGTGAGAGATAGATAAATATAGATATAGATGATAGGTGATATAAGATAGATAGAAAGATGATAGAAAGACAAACAGACAGATATAGAGTAAATAGATACATGATAGATAGATAGATAGATAGATAGATAATAAAACCGTGTTTCCCCAAAAATAAGACCCCGTCTTATATTTTTTTGAACCCTGAAATAAGCACTTGGCCTTATTGCCATGCGCTCAAAAGCCCGATTGGGCTTATTATCAGGGGAGATCTTATTTAATCAGAATTTTAAACATTTTAACGAACTTATTTAATATGAGGCGGGAAAACACCCGAGATTTTAATTTTTTGTATATATATATATATATATATATATATATATATATATATACACAAAAAATTAAAATATATATATATATAAAGTATATATATATACACACACACACACACACACACACACACACACACACACACACAAACCCTGTTTATATATTATAAGTAAGTAAAGTATATATATATATAATTTAAAATATTTACCCACCCACCCCAAATTTTTCTCCCCTTAAAAAAAAACCCTTTTTAAAAGGATGCTTTTCAGGGAAACCGCCCCCCCCCCCCATCCTGCAAGTTCCCCAGGAAGCTGAAAAGTTGCAATTAACCACGCTTCTTATTAAAAAAAAAAAATACAGTTAATAACCATGAATAACAATTGAACAATGCAATGAATAACCATACAAATGAATAGCAATTTAACCATACAACGAATAACAATTGTAACAATACAATGAATAAAGAACAATTCAATAAATTGTTCAAATTTATTGAAATTCAATAAATAAATAAATAAATAAATTTAATAAGCATTGAAATTATTAATCCCAATGAATTTGGCAGGAATTATGGGGGGGGGGAAATGCTAATTATTTCCAACCCAGGCAAGAGAGGGGGGGGGTCTTTTAAAATAAAGAAAAGGGGAAGGAAGAGTTCTTAAATATTTTTTTTTTTGGGGGGGGGGGAATGGATAGAAAATTGGGGAGAGGCCCCAAGAGGGACAGACCTGAAAGAGGAGGGGGGGGTTGGGAAAAAAAAAGAGGAGGGGTCCCCCAATTTTAATTAGAGACCCCCCCTTAAATATAAAGGGGGTTGAATAGAGCCCCCCCACCTTAAGCCTGGCAAGGGAAAGGAGGAGGGGGGGTAAAGGGAGCCCCTCCCCATAAATTGAGGAGGGGGCTGGGTAAGAAAAAGGGGGGGCTGGAGTGGGCGGGGCTTCAGCACCCTGAGGCGACGCGGGGATCCCCTCAGTTTGGCGGCCGCAGCATCTCCCGCCTGCCGCCGCCTCTGGCCCGCTTCGACGGCGTCAACCAATCAGGAGCCTCTCTTTTCCCCCCCTCCTCCTCCTCCTTCTCCATCCCCCCGGCCGGAAGAGGCGGGAGAAGAGGAGGCAGGAAAGAGCTCAGGCACGATGGGAAATGTAGTTCCGGGAAGAGAGGCAGGCTTTAGGGAAAGGGATGGAGTTCTGGGGTTGTTTTGATTTGTTTTGTTTTCCTGCAAAATTATTGTTTTTTTTTTTTAATTTGTATTTCCAATGGGCCCATTAATTATTATAATATCCGGGATGCGCTTGGTAATCGTTAACAGTCAGGAATTTCTCCTTAAGTTCCAGGTGGCTTCTCTCTTTTAATGATCTTCTCACCTTTATATAAATTTAATAAAACATAAAACAAACAAACAAACAAACAAACAAACCTGTTGTTGTTGTTGTTGCTTCTTCTCCTGTCTTCTTGGTGCTTTGGAGAACAGGTGGAAACCGCCCCCCCCCCTCTGTTCTTTGGGGCAGCCCCTCAAATACTGGAAGACTGCTTCGTGTTCTGTCATTAACAGAATAAACAGAGTTGGAAGGGACCTCGGAGGTCTTCTAGTCCAGCCCCCTGCTTAGGCAGGAAACCCTACATCACTTCAGAACTGTTCTCCCTGCCAAGAAATTTCTCCTTAATTCTGGGTTGCTTCTCTCCTTGATGAGTTTCCATCCATTGATTCTTCTCCTGCCTTCAGGCGCTTTGGAAAATAAACTGACCCCCTCTTCTTCGTGGCAGCCCCTAAATATTGGAAGGCTGCTATCTTGTCTCCCCTGGTCCTTCTTTTCATCAGACTAGACATCCCCAGTTCCTGCAACCATTCTTTATATGTTTTATTAGCATCCAGGCCCCTAATCATCTCCCCTATCTATCTATCTATCTATCTATCTATCTATCTATCTATCATTTCTCCCATTCATTCTATCTATCTATCTATCTATCTATCTATCTATCTATCTATCATTTCTCTCATTCATTCATTCATTCATTCATTCTGTCTGTCTATCTATCTATCTATCTATCTATCATTTCTCCTCATTCTCTCTCTATATATATCTATCTGTCACTATCTGTCACTATCTCTGTCTATCTCTGTCTACCTACTTACCTACCTACCTATCTAGCTATCATTTCTCCTCATTATCTCTCTCTCTATCTGTCACTATCTGTCCCTATCTCTGTCTATCTCTGTCTATCTATCTATCTATCTATCTATCTATCTATCTATCTATTTCTCCTCATTATTTCTATTTCTCTCTATCTGTCACTATCTGTCACTGTATCTGTCTGTCTGTCTGTCTGTCTGTCTATCTATCTATCTATCTATCTATCTATCTATCTATCTATCTATCTATCTATCTCTGTATGTATGTATGTATCCATCCATCCATCCATCCATCCATCCATCCATCCATCCATCCATCTCCTCTCTCTCTCCATCCATCATATCAACCCAATCACACACCATTTCCAAACCCCCACCCCCGACCTTTCCCTTCAATCCCTTCGATTCGGATTTACCCTCAATTCGGATCAAGTGCCTCCCCCTCACCCCTCACCCCTGCAGCGACGACCCCCCTCCCCCTCCGGAGCCGTTCGGCGAAGAGAAACCACTTCGATTCCGATTTCACAGCGCTCCAAGCTGCAGGTTTGGTGCTGACTCGGAGATCCGGATTCAGACAAACCCCACGGATGCTCCGGGTCCCCTCCCTCCCTTTCATTCCCACGAGACACGCGGGGGATGGTCTTCAACTCCGCGCCCCCTTCCTTCCTTCCATCCCGCTCCGGTTTAGCAATTAATCCGGTGTCTTTGTCTGTATTTGTCAAACTCTCCGGGGTGAATTAGAAACTCATATAATTGCAAAGTCCCCCCCCCCCGCGCCCATGCTTTATAGAAAGAGTTCAGGTAAACAAACGAAGCCCCCAACACGCAGGAACACACAAAAACCCCCCAGATCCACAAAGAGAGCCTCGAAATATCAGTGGTGCGTGGATACCTTTTAAAAATGAGTCTCTTTTCTTGAACAGACCACGGTGGGAATATTTGGAGTGTGTGGCTAATAATAATAATAATAATAATAATAATAATAATAATAATAATAATAATAATAATAATAATAATAAAAATAATAAAAATAATAATAGTAATAGTAATAGTAATAATAATAATAGTAATAATAGTAATAGTAGGAGTAGGAGTAGTAATAGTAATAGTAGTAATAGTAATAGTAATAGTAATCTTAAAAAGGTACTTGATTGATACCCAGGACACTGGCAGCAACCTGTATCAATCATTAGCACCAGTCAATGGTATTTGTGATGCATTTTTAAATGTTCAGTGGATTGAGTTTTATGCTTAATGAATAAAGTAAATAATAACAACAACAATAATAATAATAGCCTTTAAAAAGGAGAACATTATAAAAACAACAGAAACAAAGGCAGAATATAAGGAAAAACAGCTGGATGACAGATTAAATGGATGGAAAAACCATCTATTTATAATAATAATAAATTATAATAAATTATAATAATAAGGAGGAGGAGGAGGAGGAGGAGGAGAGGAAGAAGAAGAGAGAAGGGAGATGGAGGAGGAGAAGGAGGAAAGAAGAAGAAGAGAGAAGGGAGGAGGAGGAGAAGAAGAAGAGAGAAGAGATGGAAGAGGAAGAGGAGGAGGAGGAGGAGGAGGAGGAGGAGGAGATGGAGAAGAAGGGAGATGGAGGAGGAGGAGGAGGAAAAGGAGGAGGAGGAGAAGAAGAAAAAGAAGAAGAGAGAAGGGAGATGGAGGAGGAGGAGGAGAAGAAGGGAGATGGAAGAGGAGGAGGAGGAGGAGGAGATGGAGAAGAAGGGAGATGGAGGAAAAGGAGGAGGAGGAGGAGAAGAAGAAGAGAGAAGGGAGATGGAGGAGGAGAAGGAGAAGGAGAAGGAGAAGGAGAAGGAGGAGAAGGAGAAGGAGAAGGAGAAACTATTAGCAGCAAATAATTTCATTTTTATTGGTTGGAGCGCTAAAACGCGGCGGAGGGGAAGAAAAATAGACAGTCAACAAACCAACAAACGTCCCATCGTTGTCCTCATCGTGGCTAGAAGCTAGTTTATGGACATTTCTCGCCCCTCCGCCTCTTTTCAGTCTTCATTGGAGATTCCAGGAAAAAAACAAATTCGTTTTAAACCAAACACCCCATCCAAAGAATGGTCGGATGGGGGCGTTTTGGTCGAAGGAGAAAAGATGCCAGACCATTGACGTTAAAATATATATATATATATATTTGAAAGGTGAAATTGGGGCGAATTTTCAGGGGAGGGGTGCGAGAGAGAGAGTCGGGTTTTTTTTTGGGGGGGGGGTAGAAATCTAAGATTTCAGAAGAAAAGGATGTACAATACAAGCAGACGTTAAGGAGCTAAATAAAGTGAGATGGAGAAAGGACTCCCTGGCCGTTTCCAAAAATAATATAAAATAAATACAAAACGTGAAATATAAAAACACAAAAACACCCAATTAAAAAATAATAAAATAAAATAAAATAATACAACTGTCCAATGTCCAGTGTGAGGGGCGATATATATAAATCCGATCAATAAAAAGACAGAATATCATTTCCACCAAAGTCATCAAAATGAATTATAAACCCAAAATCGCATCCCAAAGGGGAATAATTCATAAAAACGACAGCAGATCCACCAGCGCGCTCAATCCATCCATAATAAAGTGCATTTTTTAAAAAAAGAGAGAGAGAGAGAGAAAGGTTCCAAGCCAATATATACTTATTCTTAATTTGTTCTCTATTATTAGCATTTTCCTCCAGAATGATGAGAGTCAATACAAGAATTCCTCCAGAATTATAGGAATAAAAAGAAGGAAAGGCGAAAGTTTTTTTAAAAAAATCTCCTTTTCAGTCCATTTGTGTGTTTGTGTGTGTTTGCGCGCGCCTGTGTGTCCACACAAAATAAAGACACACACACACACACATATATAGATAGATAGATAGACATTCTTCTTATCATTTCTAAAACACAACCACGGAACGCAACTCCTTCGTTGAATGACAATTTTTTTTTTAAAAAAAGAATGAATTTCTTTTTTAAAAAGAAAATTAAAAATGAGACAATTGGTCTGCAAAAAAACACACACTTGTTCTTACTTGCGGGCCGATCGCGGGAGAAGCCCACGGACCTCTGCCAAGGCGCCCCAAATTTCAAGGCACCGCGTTTTAAAAGCCTCCCCACCACCGCCAGCAGTGTAAAAAATAACATCAAATAAAATAGTTCCCTAAAGTTTTATTTGCCGCTCGTGGGAAGGACTCAGGAGTCCCGCGTGTTTAGAATTTGGACGGCCAGGGCTGCTTTCAAACCAGATGAGAAACCCCCCCCCCCACCTTCCACGCCCCGGCTCTTTCAATCAACCCCATCGCGCGCGCCCCACCCCAAGCCCACGCGTGACTCTTACCCAGTTCACACGACCTCCTGCTCCCTTCCCTTGCGGGCAAACGCCCTTAAGAATAGGCGGGGGGCGGGGGGAGGAAGGGAGAAAGGGCGGACTGCAACCCCACCCCACTCCCGTCTCTGTCTCGAGTGACCCAGGCTCCCCCACCCCCCACCCCAGATTCCCCCAACATCGGGGGACAGAATGATGGGCATTGTGTTCCAGGATGGGAGAAACTTGTGAATCGGGAGAGGGAGAGGGGGGAAAGGTAGAAGAGGGAAGGGGGAAGGGGGGTATTCCATCCTCCCCCTATCATCCTCCCCCTCCTCTTCTCCCCCTTCCCCATCCCTCCATCCCTCCCTCCCTCCCCTCCCTCCTTCGCTTCGCTTCTCTTTCCTTTCCCGCCGCTCGCTGGGAAATGGCGCGGTTTGCTAACCAGCGCTTGGCAAGCGCAGGTGAAACTCTTCTGCCAAGAGGCCAGCCTTGCCCGGGGTCTCTAGAAAGGGAGAGGGGCATTGCAGGCTGCAGCCCGAGCTCTCCCCATGCCTAGGGGGGAGATCCGGGGGGCGTCGGGATCACCACGGCAAGGGAAGGACCCTTCCCACAAAGGCACCAGGCCCAGTCCTCCAATCTGCCTGCCCTTAGATGCCCATCGACCAGGTAGGAGAGGAAGAGCAGGGAAGGGGGGGCAGGGGAAATTTGGGGGTGGGGGGGACAGGGGGAGGAGACCCCCGCCCTTGGGGTGTCCCACTGGGCGATGACACCCTTGTTCCGCTGGAGATATGAGTGAGTGGCAGCAAAGGATCTTAGAAATCTAGAAAACCCAAGTGATGGAGATTGTGTCTTCACATGACACTTGGTAACCTGGGTTCCGAATGAATGACGCCTTTGTCTGGCTCTGCACAAGGCGGTGGCCACAAACCAAGCCAGGTTCGGGAGAGAGAAACCAGCTTGAGTGTAAAACAGATTAACTTGGTGCCCATCCTTGGTTGGGTTAAAGGGTTGTGTGAATGGGTCGAATCTGGGTTTACACTCGAACCGGACTAAAACAACGGAGGGGATTTAAAGGGTTTTTTCATTCCCACGGCTGGCTAGCTTGACTATTTTATACGGGGCTGGATTTTGTGGCTGGGTTACCCGTGTTCACACAAACGTATTTAACCCGGATCAAATCAATTTGCTAAATTTAAGCATCTCAAGCTTGGTTATATTTGCGTCGGTGCGTGTCCGCCCTTTTTTTTTCTGGTTCATTGTGTCGCCTGCGTGCAAGAAAACCGTTTTCTGCAGGAAATATAAAATACGATGGGGATAGAATTCCCGTCTTGCGCCAGTTCAAACCAGTGGGATAAACCAGGGAGCTACTGGTTAGCAAACCGTTTTAATCTCTTTGCTGATCAAGACTGGAATTTGTTTTGTTTTTTTTAAAATCAGATTGTGATGTTTGTTCAATTGTTGACCTGCCCCCGAACACAATCCGTCAATCTATTAGTACCCGTAACGGGATGCGGTGTCGTATTAATTCTGGTTTGCGGATTCTGGTTTACGAGATTGTGTTCTGCCCAAAACCCATCCGGTGGTGATTAATTCAACAAGCCAGGATCTAGAAGCCCCATCCAAATATCTATCTATTACATATTTTAAGCAGGTTTTAAAGTACTGTAAAGGAGGGGAAAAAATATTAAATACTAGCCCAGTTTGATTTACTTTAACTTTGATCTCAGACAATATAAACCAGAGTTTTTGGGATTCTCATAATCTCTGTGTGTGTGTGTGTGAGAGAGAGAGAGAGAGGGAGGGAGGGAGAGAGAGAGAGAGAGAGAGAGAGAGAGAATCCCCCATAAGTGAGCTTCCTGAAGACACTGAGTTAGAAATTGCGTAAACGGTTGTTGTTGTTTTTTAAATATATGAACAAATCCAGTTGGGCTTTTCTGCTTTTACAAACGCAACACACAGCTTCCCTCCTAACAACTGCCCTGCAGGGTAGGGACACGCTCACCAAGAGAGGGTCCAAGGGGGTCTTAAATTAATTAAATTAATTAGAACAATTAATCAGTGGGACAACTTGCCTCCAGAAGCTGTGAATGCTCCAACGCTGGTAGTTTTTAAGAAGAGGTTGGATAACCATTTGTCTGGAGTGGGGTTGGACTAGAAGACCTCCAAGGTCCCTTCCAACTCTGTTATTCTATTCTATTCTATTCTATTCTATTCTATTCTATTCTATTCTATTCTATATTTTATATTCTGTATTCTGTATTCTATATTCTATATTCTATATTCTATATTCGATTCGATATTTCTATTCTATATGATAATTTGCTGCTGGCTTCTGGGAGGTTCTAGAAATTTATTGCATTTCTTTCCAAGGGAGAAAACAATAGGGGTGACCTCCTCTTGGGGAGGGGGTGTCTTTCTCTGGACCATCTACTATACGTAGTTTGCAATTTCCCAGTTTTGTATTAAAATCACAAGTGTGTGATTGTGCATTTGTGCAGCCGAGAAGACCTAGACTGCTGTGCAAAGGGGAGGAGGAACTGACTCCCATGGGGTCTTCCTCCCCTTTAAATTGGGCAACCAGCCCCCCCAAAACACCCCTCAGAGAAATTCCAAAGAAATTCTTAATTTCCCCCCGAAAACGAGGCAGAAAACCGGAAGCCGTTTGGTTGCGGAGGAGGAAAACTTTTGCAAAACCTGCCAGGCAGATTTTGGGTGTCGGTTGTGCGCCCCTTCCGAATTCCACACCCCCAAATAATTCCAATGCAGGTAGTAGTCTTTGACTTACGACAGTTTGTTTAGTGACGGTCCAAAGTTAGAACGGCACCAAAAAAAAAAAACATTTCAGGACGCATTTTTTTCACACTTTCACACTTACCGACCGATGCAACGGGATCCAAAATTCAAACCCTTGCTTGGCCTCCGTCTCGTACTTATGACGGTCACAGCATCCCGGGGGTCACGTGATTCCCTCCTTTGGCGACCGTCTGGCCGGCAAAGCCAAGATTCGTTTAACGACCACATGACTCAACTGCGGTGATTCTCTTAAGCAACGTCTCGCTTAGTGGCACAAATTTGGGGCTCGCTTCCGGTCGATAAACCGAGGACCCCTGTCACTTTTCTTTGCTGGTTCATTTAACGATATTTTTCTTCTCTTTTTTTTTTTCACGTTATTTGTTTTATTTATATAACACTCAATTTCCATCAAACAGTACGTGATCTGGGGTAGTTATCTTTAAAAAATCATATAATTCCCCCATTTTTGTGTTGTAGTATTCATCACCATAATATAATAACGATAATTAATGATATTTTTCAAAAGCCAGATCAACCCCGTTTTTAACTATATTAAACTAAACTAAAGTGTAATTTTTTTTTTTACACAACACTACACAATTCGTGGAAGTCAAAGGCAGGCTCTCGGGGGATATAAAACCTGGTATAATTTGACTTTTTTTAAGGGGTGGGGAATCTGGTTACGCAGGCAATTGCTGTTGAGGGTAATGTATCCAGGTTAAAGATATCGGATACCTGGGTTTGAAAACGCAACAGAAATAAGCTTAAAAGGTTATTCCCCCAGTGAAAAGAAGGGGGGGGAAAAACACACCAGAGGCTTCCAAAAGATTTAATAGGAGTGCATCTGTTGCTTGCGAGGCTTTTAAATTAATTATCTGCAGGCAATAAATAAATAAATAAATAAATAAAATACAAAAACCCGGTAAGAAATATTTCAAAGCCTTCTTTCCAAATTCTTGACTAAACTGACTTGTTGGCAAAGCCAACATTTTCAAAAGTCCAAAATCCGAAGCACACAACATTTAAACCCCCATCGAGCTTCACTACCCTGGTTTCGTCCATCAAGCCAATCCCTCCCTAAACCAGGATTTTAGGATTTCCTCACGATTCACAAAACCCAACCAACAAAAAAAAAGCATTTAGTATTTTCTGAGATGCCTACAAAGAAACGCTCGAAATTGTTTTCTGCTTGTCTACTGATTGGTAATATTTCCGTGCAGGCAAAGGGAAAATCCGCGGGAAGATTTCCCATCAACTTTAAAAATAACTCAATAATAATAATAATAATAATAATAATAATAATAATAATAATAATAATAATAATAATAATAATAGAAGAGGAGGAGGAGGGACGGGGAGAGGGGGGAGGAGGAGGAGAAAAGAGAGGGGGAGAAGGAGAAGAAGGAGGAGGAGGAGGAAGAGGAAGAGGAGGAGAAAAGAGAGGGGGAGGAGGAGGAGAAGAAAAGAGGGAGAGGGAAGGGGAGGGGAAGAAGGAGATGGAGAAGTAGAAGGAGGAGGAGGAGGAGGAGGAGGAGGAGAAGAAGAAGAAGAAGAAGAAGAGAAGAAGAAGAGAAGAAGAAGAAGAAAGAAGAAGAAGAAGAAGAAGAAAGAAGAAGAAGAAGAAGAAGAAGAGAAGGAGGAGGAGAGGGAAGAGGAGGAGAAAAGAGAGGTGAGAGTGGAAGGCGGAGGAGAAGGAGGAGGAGGAGAAGAGGAGGAGGAGGAGGAGAAAAGAGAGGGGGAGGAGGAGAAGAAGAGGGGAAGAGGGAGGGGGAGGGGAAGAAGGAGAAGGAGAAGTAGAAAAGGAGGAGGAGGAGAAGAAAGACGAAGAAGAAGAAGAAGAAGAAGAAGAAGAAGAAGAAGAAGAAGAAGAAGAAGAAGAAGAAGAAGAAGAAGAAGAAGAAGAAGAAGAAGAAGAAGAAGAAGAGGAGGAGGAGGAGGAGGGGGGAGGGGGAGGAGAAAAGGGGGAGGAGAAGGAGAAGGGGAAGAAGAAGAAGAGGAGGAGGAGGAAGAGAAAAGAGAGAGGGAGGTGGGAGGGAAGGGGAAGGGGAAGGGGAAGGGGAAGGGGAAGGAGAAGGAGAAGAAGAAGAAGAAGAAGAAGAAGAAGAAGAAGAAGAAGAAGAGGAAGAGGAAGAGGAAGAAGAAGAAGAAGAGGAAGAAGAAAAACTCGGTCGATCCAGGTTAAAGATATCGGATATCGGATAAGATGCTGGCAGCAACCCGTATCAACCATCAGCGCCGGTCAATAATATTTGCAATACATTTTTACATGTTCAGTCGACTTGAGCGTCATGTTTAATGAATAAAATAATAACAACAGCGACAACAACAACAATAACAACAACGCAGGTCTCACGGACAAAAAAATCAGCAAAGATCTTCCGGCAGAGGCCGAGAAACGGATCCGTTATCTAAAAATAAAAAATAATAAATGCCCAGCTCCCCGTTTGCAAATTCTTTTGACACCGACCCCTACCCCAAATGAAAAAGAGACACACCCTTCCTTCATCCCTGAACGACAGAAAGAGAGAGGAAGAGGCAGGGAAGGGCAGTTAAGACGGGGACGTGTGTGTGTGTTGTTTCTGGGGTGCTGGGGGGGGGGTCCTCCCCACCGATCTCGCACAGGTGTTCCATTCAGGGCCCGTTTCCAGATGGAGAATTAATTCACCTTTTCTGCCTTTGCCGGGGCCGATGGAGTCTTTTAATTGCTCACCTGCTGTTTGGGGGAGGGGCCCGGGGACCCTCCGGGGAGGCCGCGTTCCTTGGAGGGTCCTAGCGGTGGGGAGAAATTTTTCTCCGCAGTGGGGGCAAGCACCGGGGGGGGGGGGGGTTTCCAGCTGTCCTAGCGGTGGGGCCACCGAGGGAGAGTGGTAGCATGGTGTGCTCGGAAGGGCCCCCCATAACACGACCGCACTTGAGCTCCGCGTTTTCCGCTGCGAAGGGTCTGCGAAAAATGTCCCCATTTTACGACCCTTTCGCCGCTGTTGTTAAGTGAATTCCTGCCGTCACACGTTGTTGTTAAGTGAGTCGGGCTTCCCCATCGACTTTGCTCGTCCGAAAGGGATGACGTGACCTCAAGACACGACAACCCGTCCATAAGTATGAGCCAGATTTTGATCACGTCACCATGGGGATGCTGCAACGGTCGTTAAGTGTGAAAAACGTCCGTAAGTCGCTTTTTTCCGGTGCCGTTGTTCACTTCAAATGGTCATTAAACAAACGGATGTAAGTCAAGGAAGGATCTGGAAAAGTATCGAATGTTTAAGCTGGAAGGGGTCCTCGGAGGTCATCCAATCCAACCCCATCCAGGCTTGAAACCAGCCACTTACAAGCATTCCCAACATTTGGTTGCCTGTTTAAGCATCTCACCCCAAAGAGACTTCGACGCCGTTTCCGTTGTTAAAATGTTGTGCCACCAACATTAATCAGACTGAAAGGAAAAAAATTAAAAAGTGACTTGCAAAGATGCTAGTTCTGATGAAGGAATGGACGCTGCAAAAAAAAAATTCAGATGTTCCTGCCGGCTTTGCCAGGGGGGTGGAGGAAAAATACATTATTTATCATTGGGAAGGACTGTGCACGCTTCTAGTAACCAAAATCTTTACTTTTCTCAAAGAATAAACTCTACTTTTCCATTCTGGGAATGTTTGTTCTCGGCGGCCACAGGGGGGAGAAACAGGCCTAAAATTCAGCCATTTAACCAACCCCGCTCTCCTTAAAAAAAAAACAAAAAAGTCTTAAAAATAAATCTTGTGAATAAAAATGCTGTGTTTAAGTCTTAAAAAGTCATGTTAAAAAATCTTGTTAATAAAAAACGGTGTCTTAATTCTTAAAAAGTCTTTTAAAAAAAATCTTGTTCATAAAAAACGGTGCCGTAAGTCTTAAAAAATCTTGTTAAAAAATCTTGTTAGTAAAAAAAGACTTTTTAAAAAATCTTGTTAATAAAAACAGTCCACAAAGATTACTGGGTGCAAATAGAAATTCGCACTATTTCCATAGCAAGGAAGATAAAGCAGGAATGGCTAAACGGATGATTTTATTCAAAGAGGAATATATATATATTCCTCTTTGAATAAATATATATTATTTATTTGGATATCACTTCTGGATTTTGCGCTAGTGATGGAAAAAGAAGCGAAACTATATCTTTCGTCTTTCCTGTTCTAAAAACGGCTAGTTATATATTAACGTGTAAAAGCCAAAATGTTAAGGGTTTTTTTATCTTGTACTGTGCTAAGAAGAGCCTTTTTTTAAACTTTTCTTTTGTATTTCACACCCCTTTTCCCTGCTCCTTTTCCTTCCCTTCATTTCCTATTTTTATTTTTTGACAAATAAAAATTGCCAAAGGACAATGTCTTAAAACAAACAAACAAATAAACACCCATTGATTCCGCTCGGTTGTAATTAAGAAAAAGAAAAAAAAATCTCCCACAATATTGCCCCTTCTATTTTGAACGGCAAAACGTGTTCCGACTTGTCGCTCCGATTCTCCATTTCTTGATCGCGGCTAATTATGGGTTGTAACGAGCGATCAAGTCAATCACGGGAGGCTCCGAGAATTATTCCCTTCGCTTTGTCGGGCTAGAACCAAGTTGGTAAACAATGCGTTAATTGGGTTAAAAAAAAAACAGAGAGAGAGAGAGACCAGGAAATCTCTTGGCAAGCCGTCCAGTCAGGGATGTAACGTCGACTCGATTGGCCGAGTTGAATTAAATTTATTAACTTTATTTATTTATTTAATTTATTTATTAGAATTTGCCAAACAAAAACGAGAACAATAATAAAAGAATAAAAACACAGTGGCAGGGACGATAGGCCCGTTAGTACACTTATGCACGCCCCTCGCCCCCTCTACTAATCACTTAAGTATGACGTAAGGTCCACGGAAGTAAATTTGTGACCGAAACTGAGGAAATGTGTAGCTGAAACAAAATACAGGAAGTCCTCGACTTACGGCCACGAGGGAGGCCAACGTTTCTCCGTCGCTAAAGTGAGACAATTGTCAAGCGAACGTCGCCTTGTTCTACAACTTTTCTGGCCACCGTCGTTCAGCGAATCCCTGCAATGGTTAAAGTTAGGTTGTTAAGTGAATTTGGTGTCCCCGTCGACTTGGCCAGAAGTGCAAAATTGCTGATGAATTTGAGGCAGAAAAACGGAAGCCTCAGGCCCAGCGAGTGCAAAATTCCTGGATGGATTTGAGGCAGAAAAACGGAAGCCTCAGGCCCAGCGAGTGCAAAATTCCTGGATGGATTTGAGGCAGAAAAACGGAAGCCTCAGGCCCAGCGAGTGCAAAATTCCTGGATGGATTTGAGGCAGAAAAACGGAAGCCTCGGGCCCAGAAGTGCAAAATTCCTGGATGGATTTGAGGCAGAAAAACGGAAGCCTCGGGCCCAGCAAGTGCAAAATTGTCGGATGGATTTGAGGCAGAAAAACGGAAGCCTCAGGCCCAGCGAGTGCAAAATTGCCGGACGGATTTTAGCATTAGGCTGAGCAAACCGAACTCATGGGCTGGTCCATGCTCCCTCCCTCCGTTGCGTGTTCCAGGAAGGAGTGTGCAAAGCCACAATTTTGGCATAGCTTTGAAGAGCTCGACCGCCATCTCCTTGGTGACGGGGACGCTCCTTGGCCGCTGGCGCCCGGGTGAGAATTGCAAATCCTTCCATGCCCCTGACACTTTCTCAAAGGGACACGCGAACGCCAACGGCCGAACAGGTAGGCCTTTATCCCCTCCCCCCTCCCTCTCCTCTCCTCCCCTCCCAAGCCCAGACCTCTGAAAAGCAAACCTCTGCAAAAACTGTTTCTTTACCCCCCCCCCCAAAAAAAGGTTTCAAATCTTCCCCTTTTCTCAGCCAAGAACCCGAACTCGGTGCAAAATGGCCATTGGGTGTTTTTTAAAGGGAAAAGGAATTTATTTTCAGAAGTTTAATCCCTTGGCACCGGTGTGTGTGTGGGGGGTGCAATTCCTTCCAAGGTGGGCCACGACTTAATCTCCCCTCCCTCTTAACAACGACAGACGGAGTTGGCCTTCCCAGCCGACGGGGAAACTTTGGTTTTAACTCTTTGGCGTCTTTGCGTTACGGGGCGAGCCGACTGTCCCTCTGGATAACTCGACACCCAGGGCGGCCATGCAGTTATGCGCCTGGACAGAAGGAGGACGTAGAAGGTGGAATAACAAAGAGTTGGAAGGGGCCTGGGAGGACTTCTAGACTGACCCCCTGCTCGAGCAGGAAACCCTAGGCCATTTCAATCAATCAATCAAAGAATAGAGGTGGAAGGGACCTTGGAGGTCTTCTAGTCCAGCCCTCTGCTCGAACAGGAGAACTTAGGCCATTTCAATCAATCAATCGATCAATCAATCAATCAATCAATCAATCAATCAGAATAGTGCTGGAAGGGACCTTAGAGGTCTTTTAGTCCAACCCCCTTCTCAAGCAGGAGATCCTACAGCATATCCATCCATCCATCCATCCATCCATCCATCAATCAATCGGAATAGAGCTGGAAGGGATCTGGGGGGGAACGCTGCGACGGTCATAAACTGAGTCAGTTGCCAAGTGTCCGTATTTTGATCCCGTGACCAGGGGGAAGCTGGAAGGGTCGTAACCGCGAAAAACGGTCTTAAGTCCCTTTTTTTTCAGGGCTGCTGCAAGGTTGAACGGTCACTAATCGGACTGTGGCAAGTCAAGGACTGCCTGTATTGTTTTCAATTTTCCTTGCTAAGCAGGAGATGGACGGACGCCTACCAAGAATTTGATGAAAGGATTTCAAAATCGCTTCTGAATAATTCCAGAGTTGTTGTTGTAGTTGTTGTCTCCTCCTCCTTCCTCTCCTCCTCCTCCTCCTCCTCTTCTTCTTCTTCTCCTCTCCTCTTTTCTTCTTTCTCCTCCACCTCTTCCTTCTCCTTCCTCTCCTCTTCTTCCTCCTACTCAATCTCCTCCTCCTCATTCTCCTTCCTCTCCTCCTCCTCCCTTGTTCTTCTTCCTCTCCTCCTCCTCCTCCTTCCTCTCTTCCTCTTCTTCTCCTCTCCTCCTTTCTTCTTCCTCCTCCTCCTCCTCCTCTTCTTCTCCTCTCCTTTCTTCTTTCTCCTCCTCCTCTTCCTTCTCCTTCCTCTCCTCCTCTTCCTCCTCCTCTTCTTCCTCCTCCTCCCCAATCTCCTCCTCCTCATTCTTCTTCCTCTCCTCCTCTTTCTCCTCCCTTGTTCTTCTTCCTCTCCTCCTCCTCTTCTTCTCCTCTCATCCTTTCTTCTTTCTCCTCCTCCTCTTCCTCTTCTTCTCCTCTCCTCCTTTTTTCTTTCTCCTCCACCTCTTCCTTCTCCTTCCTCTCCTCTTCTTCCTCCTACTCAATCTCCTCCTCCTCATTCTCCTTCCTCTCCTCCTCCTCCCTTGTTCTTCTTCCTCTCCTCCTCCTCCTCCTTCCTCTCTTCCTCTTCTTCTCCTCTCCTCCTTTCTTCTTCTTCCTCCTCCTCCTCCTCTTCTTCTCCTCTCCTTTCTTCTTTCTCCTCCTCCTCTTCCTTCTCCTTCCTCTCCTCCTCTTCCTCCTCCTCTTCTTCCTCCTCCTCCCCAATCTCCTCCTCCTCATTCTTCTTCCTCTCCTCCTCTTTCTCCTCCCTTGTTCTTCTTCCTCTCCTCCTCCTCTTCTTCTCCTCTCATCCTTTCTTCTTTCTCCTCCTCCTCTTCCTCTTCTTCTCCTCTCCTCCTTTTTTCTTTCTCCTCCACCTCTTCCTTCTCCTTCCTCTCCTCTTCTTCCTCCTACTCAATCTCCTCCTCCTCATTCTCCTTCCTCTCCTCCTCCTCCCTTGTTCTTCTTCCTCTCCTCCTCCTCCTCCTTCCTCTCTTCCTCTTCTTCTCCTCTCCTCCTTTCTTCTTCCTCCTCCTCCTCCTCCTCTTCTTCTCCTCTCCTTTCTTCTTTCTCCTCCTCCTCTTCCTTCTCCTTCCTCTCCTCCTCTTCCTCCTCCTCTTCTTCCTCCTCCTCCCCAATCTCCTCCTCCTCATTCTTCTTCCTCTCCTCCTCTTTCTCCTCCCTTGTTCTTCTTCCTCTCCTCCTCCTCTTCTTCTCCTCTCATCCTTTCTTCTTTCTCCTCCTCCTCTTCTTCTCCTCTCCTCCTTTTTTCTTTCTCCTCCACCTCTTCCTTCTCCTCTTCTTCCTCCTACTCAATCTCCACCTCATTCTCCTTCCTCTTCCTCCTCCCTTGTTCTTCTTCCTCTCCTCCTCCTCTTCTTCTTCTCCTCTCCTCCTTTCTTTCTCCTCCTCCTCCTCCTCTTCTTCTTCCTCCTCCTCAATCTCCTCCTCCTCATTCTCTTTCCTCTCCTCCTCCTCCTCTCTTCCTCTCCTCCTCCTCCTCCTTCTTCTTCACAATCTAACACAGCTTGTCTTTTCTCCGACAGGGCCACCTATCCTTCTCCAAGTTCGCTGAAGATGTCTCGGGCTTCTCCAGCAGATGAAGGCACAACCTTTGAGCATCTCTGGAGTACCTTGTAAGTAAGAGGAGGGGGCTCCATTGAAACTCACGGGGGCACTCGCAAAATGGTGGCACAACGGAGCAGCGGTCTGGTCCTCCAAGGGCAGCTGAGTTTGGGCTTGGCCTGATCTGGGGAGGAAGGAATTAGCATCTTTGCGACGGCCTCTGATATAGGTAGTCCTCAACTTACGACCGTCCATTTAGTGACCGTTCAAAGTTACAACGGCGCCGAAAATAGGGACTTGTGATCAGTTTTCACACATCTTGCGGCATCCCCCATGATCCTGCCATCAAAATTCAGAAGCTCGGCAGCTGATTCATAGATACGACAGTTGCAGTGCCCACACGATCCCCTTTGGGATCTTCTGACGAGCAAAGTCCACGGGGAAGGCCAGATTCACTTAACAACCAGGTCACTAATTTAACGACTGAAGTGTTTCACTTAACAACCGAGGCAAGGAAGGTCGTAAAATGGGGCAAAATTCACACACGTCTCACTTAGCAACAGAAAATATGTGGTTATAAATCGAGGACTACCTCTCCAATAATCTTTGGAATCTGAAGAGCCCATTAATCACCTGGGTTCCTTCATCACCGTTACTGAATTATTAACTGACTTCACACAACCTCACTAAATCCTAAACTAGCCCACAAACCAGGTTCATAAACCAGGATCAAACATGAAACATTAGAAAAAGGCTACCATGAACATCCCAGTTTACAAAGTAGTCCTCGTACCTTACGACGGTCCATTTAACAACGGTACGGTGGAGACAAAAAAGTGACTTACGACTTCTACTCACCCTTCCAACTATCCTTGAATTCACAGGATGCCGATTTGTATCTTTCGGGCCGATAGCCGGCAAGAAAAAAACCCCACTCCCCACCCTTGGAGGGAGCTGGCTTCATTTAAGGACCGGCTCAATTCATTTAACGACCCCCGTAGAAACGGTGATAAAATTTAAGTTCGACTCGACTCACAACTATTAACAACTCCCAACTGGTCCCCAAAAGTCAAGGATTAACCTAGATCACTAAAACCACGTTTTGCATTCCCATAACAACGTCGGCTGTGCATTATTGGGGTTGTGTCGATTTGGGGCCAAACTCAGCTGGCGTTTGCTTTGATCCATTAAGAAATCCACCCAACTTCTGGATCCAGTCTGATCCAATCTTATTTGGTGATCCGGTGAAAGCCCCCTTTGGCTGAAGCCAGCCGGGAGAATTCAGCACCTCGGCCAGCGCCTTGTCAGCCATTGTTGGCCCTCCATTTTAAATTTCTGGGGTTTTAAATTGAGCCGAATTATTTAATAATTTTAAATTATTTTCATTGATGTTTGTCTTGTGCTTTTAACAGGCTGTACACCGCCCTGAGTCCTTCGGGAGAAGGGCGGTATAGAAATAAAATTATTCTTATTCTTCTTATTCTTCCATCCAAGCGACCATCAAACTTTAAACGCAAACTTGAAGCTCCCACAACTTCTGAATAACAGAATAATAACAGAGTTGGAAGGGACCTTGTAGGTCATCTAGTCCAACCCCCATCTCAAGCAGTCATTTCTGACAGAGGGCAGTCTAATCTCTTCTATGATGAAGCTCCCACAACTTCCAAAGGCAACTTCTGTTCCATCGGTTGATGGTTCTCACTGCCAGAAAATTCCTCCTTATTTCTAGGTTGAATCAGTTTCCATCCATTCTTCCTTCTCTGGCCTTCAGATGCTTTAGAAAATAGCTTGACCCCCCCTTCCTCTCTGTGGCAGCCCCTCACTCAAATATTGGACGATGCTATCCTGTCTCCCCTGGTCCTTCTCTTCAAAGCCATTGAGGATGTCAACGCTAATTCTCTGTTTATTCCACTTTTATAGTTCCCCTTATCACATTCCTGACTCCGGAGGCCTTTCGCCCTTCGAAAGAAACCTCATTCCTTGCCTTTAGCAAAGCTGGAATTTTTGGGTTTCCTTTTTTTTTAACTCGAAGGACACAGAACGGAGTCCGTCTACAAGGCAAGAAGTATCCAAATTGCCCACTAAAAGGCCTGTGGACTTCAACTCCCAGAATTCCCCAGCCAATCGGCCCAATGGTTACAAATCACGACCATGTGACTTGGACGATGGTTATAAGTGGGAGTTAAGAGGTCATAAATCACATTTTTTTCCCCCACCGTGAATTTTAAACCGTTTATTTATTTATTTATTCAAATTTCTATCCCGCCCTTCTCCTAGTGGACTCAGGGCGGGTGGAGTCTGGGCAACTGAATGGAGCTAGTAGAGTGTTTTACTGGCCGGATGCCTTTCCTGTTGCCAGTGTGGAGTTTTGTTCAGCAGATCTATTTCTCATTGTGCCCAGAGAGAGAGAAATATCAGCCTCTACCTAGGATCGAACTCACAAACCTCCTGATTGTGAGGCCAGAGCTCCGCCTCTAAGTCCACTGCACCCACTCTTTCTGCTGACACCTTTATATGTACTCCTAATTAAAGGCAATTATTATTTGAAATCTGGGCCCCTCTGGCCAAAACATGGAACATGACCACAGCTTGGGTTACAAAAGAACACGCAAAATTTAGGGTTGAGATTGCGGCAAGTTTTTCAATCGAGCGCAAAGATTTGATGTTGTGTTTCCTTCTCTGGGACAGGGAGCCGGACAGTACCTATTTTGACCTCCCCCAGTCGGGAAATAGGGGAGAAGGTGAACCTCACAATCAGACAGAAGTCACCATGGACGTTTTCCAGATGAGGAGCATGGATGATTCAGTAATGGTAAGTTTTGGAAAAGCGGCGATAGAAAATGTACGAAAATCGGTGCAATTAGGATGCTGGAGATGGGGAAAAAAAATATGGTGCTGTGCTATTCCTCGAGTTACAATCGTTCGTTTAGTGGCCCTTGGAAGTTAGAACGGCACTGAAAAAAGGGACTTACGACCGCTCCTCGGACTTACAACCGTTGCGGCATCCGTTACCGTCGCGCGATCAAAATCCATGCGTTTGTCTTTACAATTTGCAGCGTCCCGGAGGGAGGGGTGTCTTGCGCTCGCCATTGGCCTTCGTCGCGGCGAGTAAAATCAACGAGGGAATGCCGGATTCGCTTAGCTACCATGCGATTCATTTAACAGCCCTGGGAGATTCACTTAACAACTGGGGCAAAGGTTGTGAAACCAGGGGGGAGGGGAGATGCGGCTCGCTGAATTTGCTTAGCGCCGGAAATTCTGGTCGTGCTTGTTAATTGAGAGCTGTAAGTTGTGCTTTCAGGTTTTGGTACAAAAATCCAGGTTTGGTGACCACGTTCCAAAAAAAAAAAGAGGTTGAGTCTTTTTGGAAAAGTGCAGAGAAGAGCAACTAGGAGAATAAAATATATGAAGAACGGGAGGATTTGAGTTTGGCCAGTCTAGAGCATGGGTCTGCAACCTTAAACACTCAAAGAGCCATTTGCACCCATTTCCCACAGAAAAAAAAAAAACAGCGGGAGCCACAAAAACCCTTCCAGTGCCTGACTATTTCTTGAGCGGCCACAAAACTAGCTACGTTGTTGAATTAAACGTTCTCTTTTCTTCTGAAACTTTTCTTTTCTTGGATTTATCCATGATTAGCCTACCGGGTGTTGAAAAGCTCAATAAATTGCGTGCCGACGGGTGTCGCACATTGGCGGTTGTGACGCATATTTTGAGTGACGGGGAGCCGCAGCAGAGGGGTGAAAGAGCCACATGCGGCTCCAGAGCCGCAGGTTGCTGACCCGACATGACAGCAATTGTTGTTTCAATTGTAGTTTGGTCGTCTGTTTTGTGCTATTTTCTCTCGGAACAAGTACTGTGTTTAGTTGTGAGTTCCCCAGTATTATTTGCAAGCTGGGCAGGGCCCTTTCCATTCGATCCAATGAAAGAAAGAAAAGAATGAATCCATACCAAATACGAATGGGTTTTCGACAGCTGTTCGACCGCTTCAAACGTTTGCACATTGCAATTCTTTAGTCTGAATTGTGTCACAATTGTGCGAGGGAGCCATTCGGGGCAGCCGTGGGCAGGACCCCACATTTTGTGCTTTGCGGGGGCTACATTTTTGGGGTACCGGCGGAAAACGATGAAGGCATGGATCAAAATTTCTCCCCAATTTTTTCTATGGGGCTGATCTTGGGAAGGTCTACTATAATAATAATAATAATAATAATAATAATAATAATAATAATAATAATAATAATAATAATAACAACAACAACAACTACTTACATCCTCCAACGATACCTTAACAGTTCCTAGGTCCTTGGTTAGGACTCGAGCTGCTGAGCTATTAACCAGCCTCAAAGGCTGTGAATCTCACTAAAGATTAAATAATAATAATAATAATAATAATAATAATAATAATAATAACAACAACAACAACAACAACAACAACTACTTACATCCTCCAACGATACCTTAACAGTTCCTAGGTCCTTGGTTAGGACTCGAGCTGCTGAACTATTAACCAGCCTCAAAGGCTGTGAATCTCACTAAAGATTAAATAATAATAATAATAATAATAATAATAATAATAATAATAATAATAATAATAATAATAATAATAATTTAAAAAGACCTGTGTATGGTTTGCCAATTGCACAGTGGCAGATAGGACAGGGCTCCAGAGGGTTAACATCATTGCCCATAGCAGGGGTCTCCAACCTTGGCAACTTTAAGACTTGTGGACTTCAACTCCCAGAGTTCCTCA
This sequence comes from Pituophis catenifer annectens, assembly GCF_029215685.1. Lineage (NCBI taxonomy): Eukaryota > Metazoa > Chordata > Lepidosauria > Squamata > Colubridae > Pituophis > Pituophis catenifer. The sequence continues at coordinate 2,001,954 of NW_027256898.1, read as the reverse complement.
GCCAGCTTTCCTTTGCTGGCTGTGGAACTCTGGGAGTTGAAGTCCACAAGTCTTAAAGTTGCCAAGGTTGGACACCCCTGACCCAGAGGATCATGGGTTGCCCTCTCTTCTCCTTGGAAGAGCTTTATAGCTCCCGCTGCTGTAAGAAAGTTCAAAACATTCTTAAAGATCCATCTCATCCTTTTTTTTTTTAAACTATTACCATCTGGCAGCCGGTACAGGACAATAAAAAACAAGGACAAATAGACTGAAAAAACAGCTTCTATCCCAGAGCAGTAACTATATTGAATTCTACTGTAATAGTATAATATTAATGCAATATCAGGGGGTTTCAATTTCTTTATTTATGTATGTATGTATGTATGTATATATATATATGTATGTATGTATGTATGTATGTATGTATGTATGTATTTATTTATTTATTTATTTATTTATTTATTTATTTATTAAATTTTTATACCGCCCCCTCTCCCGAAGGACTCGGGGCGGTGAACAGCCCAAATTAGAAAACATACAATATAAACATCAATTGCAATTAATTCAATTGCATAGAATGCGAAGGAGGTGTGTTTGTGTTTTATTTTTTTTTATGGTTATAATGTACACGGAAGACGGCATTTAATTTCATTGTGCGAGGTGCAATGACAATAAAGTCCACTAAACTTTAAAAAAAAAACAGACCAGGGATGACATGATAGCAGTCTTCCAATATTTGAGGGGCTGCCCCAGAGAGGAGGAAGGGGGTCAATCTATTTTCCAAAACACCCAAAGGTGTTTTGACAAGGAATAAGCGATGGAAACTGATCAAGGAGAGACTCAACCTAGAAATAAGGAGGAATTTCCCCAAAATTAGAAGAACAATTAATCCGCGGAACAGCTTGCCACCAGAACTTGTGAATGCTCCAACACTGGATGTTTTTAAATAAGAGACTCAAGAGACTTATCTGAAATCGCATAGGGGGTCTCCTCTTTGAGCAGGGGGTTGGACTAGTAGACCTCCAAGGTCCCTTCACACCCTGTCATTCTATGTTCTATGACAATAATCAGAGTTCTCCAACCGAACACACCCCAGGGGCCCCTGCGCACGACGTATGCTCTCTTTTCCCCCCTACCCATCGGGGTCCATGCTGGGCGTGTTTCCAAGATTTGCCCCATGCCACCGTGGGAATAAAACCTGCATCGCCGGCGACAAAGGCCTATTTTGCCACGTCTCCGTTGCCACCAGGTGCCTCGATTTCATTCCCACCAGGGCAGGGACCACCCCTGGATGTCGTTGACCGCCCCGGGAGGGCAATCTCAACCACCTTGTTTGCAGAGGGCAGGACGGGCATTCGCACCGAGCGTGGTTGCATTGCGCGCCAGCTCTGCCCACGTCTCTCCCTCCCCCCCATGGGGCACCCTTGGTACTGTCCAATCTTCCAACGGGCATGTTGAAACTTGCCTTGACTTTAATGAATAGTCATAAGGGAGGAAAAGGAGGTTGGCTACGGAGCGTTGGTTGTTAGATGCAACTCAATGACAGCACCGCAATCTAACGGGTGGGGAGGGGGGAACAAGAGAGAGTCATCTAGGCTACCACGAACAAGCCAGCTTCGAATCGGGCCCCCGGCCTCTGTCCTTCTGGCTGTCGGCACCCTCTTGGTGGACCCCCGAAACCTCCATCCTCTGTGGTGACCCTTCAACCCTCATGACTCCAGAGGCGAGACGCTGTCTTGTCATCATCTTCAAACCCCACATAGATAAATATGCTGTATGTTAGCAACTCGGTGCAGCCTTACACTACGGTAGGTGCTGTTTTTTTTTCCGGGGGTTTTTTTTTTAGGAAGCGGGCTAGGAAGTAGGAGAACCTCAACTGGCTTCTGAAAGGCCACCAAGACAGACAGACAGACAGATAGATAGATAGATAGATAGATAGATAGATAGATAGATAGATAGATAGACAGACAGACAGACAGACAGACAGACAGACAGACAGACAGACAGACAGATAGATGAGAGAGAGAGGGGAAGAAATGATAGGCAGGTAGGTAGGTAGGTAGGTAGATAGGTAGGTAGATAGATAGATAGATAGATAGATAGATAGATAGATAGATAGACAGACAGACAGACAGACAGACAGACAGACAGACAGATGAGAGAGAGAGGGGAAGAAATTATAGGTAGGTAGGTAGGTAGGTAAGTAGGTAGATAGATAGATAGATAGATAGATAGATAGATAGATAGATAGATAGATAGATATGGATCTGATAGATATGATAGATTAGGTAGGCAGGTAGGTAGATAAATTAGATAGATAGATAGATAGATAGATAGATAGATAGATAGATAGATAGATGAGAGAGAGGGGAAGAAATGATAGATAGATAGATAGATAGATAGATAGATAGATAGATAGATAGATAGATATGGATCTGATAGATATGATAGATTAGGTAGGCAGGTAGGTAGATAAATTAGATAGATAGATAGATAGATAGATAGATAGATAGATAGATAGATAGATAGATGAGAGACAGGGGAAGAAATGATAGGTAGATAGATAGATAGATAGATAGATAGATAGATAGATAGATAGATAGATAGATAGATGAGAGACAGGGGAAGAAATGATAGGTAGGTAGATAGATAGATAGATAGATAGATAGATAGATAGATAGATAGATAGATAGATAGATAGATAGACAGACGTGAGCTTGGTTTGATGAGCTACGGAGGATTTCGTGTCATTCCTCTGTGTTTTTCGGTACCCCCAAACCATCATCATCCGAATGTTTTGGGTTTAAACAGAGTTTGAGGATGCTCGAGGTCTTGCTTGAGATGACAGCCGGTTTGACTCGGTCCCCAACCGGTCAACTTTTCATCTCTTTGGGTTTGGATGAAAATTCCAGCAAATTTGGGGAACCCAACCGATGCACCCAAATTGGGATTTCCCCTATTGCCATTTCCATGCCATTCAGCCTGGGCTTTCCATCAAGCCAGGATTGGCTAACCGTGGCTAAACACCAAACCTTCATTAAATTTAGTTCGATGGTCTTGGCTGGCGACGGCCACGAAGGACGAAGTTCTGCCGTCACTCTCTTCAAAGGAGATATTAGATTACGATCTGGCTCCCAGAACGATGCCATTTTAAAATAAAATTAAAAAAAAAATTGCAGCCACCTTTATTTGATAGCATCCAAATAAACGTAGCTGCCTTTATTGGATCCCGTCAAATCAATAGGATTCGAACACCGACGGGGGTTAACAAACGGAAGCCTTCGATAAAAAGATTCGGGGTTTTGCCCGAATCTCGGTTACGTTGAGTTTTTAAGGATTTGCCCATGTCGAGAATTAGGGAAATAAAATCCGGATTTGACGGTTGTTTTGAGACCGGGCGGGGGAAAAAAAATCATCCTCGGCCGCGAAGGCGTGGCCTTGTTTGTTGCAGCAGCTGACAACATCTGCAGCTTTTCGTCCGTGTGTGTGTGTGTGCGTGTGTGTTGGTGTGTTTTCAGCAGTTTTCTCTGGCTTGGATCCACCAAACCGCAAAACAGTTAGCAAGCGACGTTTTCTGTTGACAAGGCAGCAGGCCGCGTCGTATCTCCAGACGCCGCGAAAACCAAAGCAAAGGTCAAAGGGGATTAAATCCCAAGATTTTGGGGACCCAGGATGGCAAATTTTAAAACCACAGGTCTCTCCCCGAGATCCAGCATTTCGTCAAAAGACCGAGCGTGCAAAAACGAGAGGATTGACATGTTTTTTTCGGGCGGTGGAAAGGAAAAAAATCCGTCCTTCCAAAATAAAAATAAAGTCGATTTTTGCTCCGGGTTTGTCTGTTACCGAATGCGACGTGGAGATGTTAAATGGAGATGCCCGTTAAAACGTGGCACTAATTAGCTCGATGGTTCACACTGGCCGAATGTTGGGTACCCGCCGTATGTGTGTTTTGCGGTAACCTTAGGAGTTAATTGCCAAGCGGGAGGGATTGTGTTCCTTTTCATTTGTGCAATGCTCGGCAACTGTTGTTTTCCAGTGCATGCAAATTCCAGGTTTTCTCCATCCGGCGCTCTCCCCATCGCAGGCTGGACTACAATTCCCAGCAGCCCCAGCCAGCAGGAGCGTTATTCTTTTGAGTGTAGGTAGTCCTCGACTTATGGCAGTTCGTTTAGTGACCGTTCGGAGTTACAACAATACTGAAAAAAGGGACTTACGACCGCATTTCGCACTTATGACTGTTGTTTTGCACTTACGACCATTGTGGGATCCCCATGGCCACGTGATCCAAATTTTGGACGCTTGGCAACTGATTCGTGTTTATGACGGTTGCAGTGTCCCGGGGGTCACGCGATTTCCCCCTTTTGCGACCTTCAACGGGGGGAAACCCTGATTCGTTTAACCACCGTGCGACTAATTTAACCACTGCTGCGATTCGCTTAAGAACGGTGGCTGGGAAAGTCGCGAAACGGGGCAAAACTCAACTCAACCAATGTCCCGCTTAGCAACCTCAATTCTAGATTCGGCTGTAGTCGTAAGTGAAGGTCTACCTCTCCCGATTTTTTTCCAAAGAAGGGGAGGGGGAAAAAAAAATCAGTCGGGGGAAATTTTCAGATTCCGGTTGTAAGGTGGAAAAGCCATCTGTCAGATAATGGGGTAGGCTGTCCTGCTTGGGCCGGGGGCTGGACTAGATGACCTCCAAGGTCCCTTCCGACTCTGTGATTCTGTTAATTAATCAGTGGAACGACCCGCCACCAGAAGTTATGGATGCTCCATCACTGGAAGGTTTTTAAGAAGAGACTGGACAATTCATTTGTCTGAAATGAGGCCAAGGATCTCCTGCTCGAGCAAAGGGGTTAGACTAGAAGACCTCTAAGGTCCCTCCCAGCTGTATTCAGGTTGATTGATTATAAATTGTTTGATTGATTGATTGATTGAAATGATCCAGGGTCTCCTGCTCGAGCAAAGAGATTGGACTAGAAGACCTCAAAAGTCCCTTCCACCTGTATTCAGGTTGATTGATTATTAATTGATTGATTGATTGATTGATTGATTGATTGATTGAAATGGTCCAGGGTCTCCTGCCTGAGCAGGGGGTTGGAGTAGAAGACCTCCAAAGTCCCTTCCAGATGTGCCATGTGTTTTTTGGGAATGACCCCCAGCCCGATAGAACTTCCCTTCTAGGTGGTCTACAAAGAAGGAGAAAAAAATTAAACATTTTGGGAACCGGGCTCTTGTGAGAAGGAGAAAAATATATTTATATATATATATATATTATTATTATATTTTTTTCCCCCTGTCCCATCATGCATACTTTCGGGGAGAAAGGAGGTGTTTCTCTTTGCCGGCGCAAGTCGAAGCTTGCTGCAAATTCCAACCGTTACTCACTAAACACTGCAGAGATTGTGGGAAACGCAACACAAGCGGAGGTCTCTTCAGCCCCCCCCCACCTCACCCCCCCCCCCCACCCATTAAAAGGAAAAAAAAAAACCACGATTACAGAACAACTTCGGAAAAAGTTCTAAGTGGGAGAGGTTCTTCAAATCCCAAGTTTTAACATGTTCCTTGAACTCCCGAGCCTGCCGAAGTTGGAAGGAAGGATTGAAATGGATTTGGGGAGGGGGAGCCGATATCTCGGAGAGGCCAGACAAGGTTATCAGCAGCCGGTCCTCGACTTACGACTCCGCCAAAACGGGGGACTAAACGTTCCGTCGTTAAGGCAAGGCGGTGAAGCGAGCGGCGTCCGATTTTATGGCCTTTTTTGGAGGAGGGGGCACGGCTGTTTAACAAATAGTCATGGTCGTTAAATGAATCACATGTCATTAAGTGAATCCGGCTTCTCCCCCCCCCACACACACACACTTTGCCAGTCTGAAACCGGCTGGGACGGTCACCAGCTGATCTCCGGGATTCTGCCTCGGTCGTAAAGACGGCCAGATTTGGATTTAGCTGATTGGGAGGAGGCTGCGATGGTCGTAAGTGCGAGGACCCGCCGGTTGTTTTGTTTTCCAGTGTTGTTGTGGTTAACGGTCGTAAGTCGAGGGCCACCTGTCATTTTTCCGCTGGGACAAGAAAGTAAAATTGAAACGGGGGACCGATGGACGCAGGCGAAGGCAGATGTGTTACCACAGAGCTGGGCAGAGCTCAAAGGAGTCAAGATGGCGGCCGCCACGCAGGACTCGAATTCGAATCCCGGTTTGTTTATTTTTTTTATGTGGACCATCTTGGCTTCTATTAAACCATGCAACCTTGTGTTTGATGTCAGAATCGGCTTGGTTTAATTTTTGGGTGGGGGGGCTGCATTTGCAACCCTTCCAAGCACGGAAAACACGCAATTATTTTATCAATCCATCCATCAATTCAGACTAGAGCTGGAAGGGACCTCGGAGGTCCTCTAGTCCAACCCCCTGCTCAACCAGGAGACAATAGACCATTTCAGACAAGCGACTGTCCAGTCCCTTCTTAAAAACCTAATAATAATAATAATTGCATGATAGCGCCCAGGGTTGCAGATATAAAAATTAGCCTCTCCGTCTGTAGGCTTAGCTGTAAATCCCAGTTTTCCACAACTTGCAATTCCTGACTGGTCTTGGACTGTGGCGTTCTGCTCATCCGCTTCATTTTTGACTCCGAGAGACCATGGTTGACCATGGTTAAAAGGAATAAACCAGCATCGGTTGACTTCACATGTCATATTGCGCCTCGTCGACTCCCGTTCCACGCTTTCAAAAAAAAAAAAAAAAAACATACTACAGGTAGTCCTCGTCTTACGGCCACAACAGAGCCCTCAAATTTCAGTCGCTAAGCGAAACAGCCGCTCGGGAAATTTGGCCCGGTTTTACGACTTTTCGTCCTCTGTTGTTAAGCGAATCTGTCTTCCCCTGGCCGGAAGGTTGCAAAAAGGGGAGTTAATCACGTATCCTCGGGACGCTGCGACCGTCATAAATATGAGTCGCTTGCCGAGCGTCTGAATTTTGATCCGGTGACTTTGGAGGTGCTGCAACGGTCGTTAAGTGTGAAAAAGGGGGTCATTTGGTAACCGTCACTAAACGAACGAGGATGCGGCATATTTTGCTCCATAAAATTGTCTTGTGGATGGCTAAGCTCTCTCTAGGTATTTCACCCCAATAAATTGAATTTCCACGGTTATTTTCTCGCCCGTAACGCCTTCGGATGTAACCCAACAGCCCGAAGCCCAGATTAAAACTCCTGATAAGCCTACTTTGATGGTTTGTGCCTAGCTACCGGCCCCCGGTTTTTCGAGAGGCCATAAATCTCAGCTGAAGATAAGCACCATGGAGATTGTGGTCATTGGGTCAGTCGTTTTCCCGGCAGGCTTTGAGTCCCAGGAGAAGGGGGCCTCCTTCTCCTCTCTGGGGAAGTGGGGTACCGAAGCCCATAAATGCGGGGGATCTTGGCTAAGCAGCACAGGAAGATGGGCACGCTCCAACTCGCCTGTGCAAACTTGCCAAGGGCAGATCGGAGTCCAGGAGGGGTTGAGTGTCAGGAGAGACGCAGGCCGGGACAGGCTCAGGTTGGCAAAGCCGACACCCCCCTCCCCAATTTCTTCGTTCTTCAACCCCCCCGCACCCCAATGCCCCCCCCACGCCCCGTTTTATGAGCCTCCGAATCTCAGCCTTTCCCAGAGCAGGAAAAATATTTGCACTGGGACTTCAGAGGAAATTCTGAGCTCGGGAGGAAAAGGCCTTAGGAGGCATTGGCTTGGCCCGATTCTATGCATTGAAAGGCTGTGTTTTCCTTCCTTCCTTCCTTCCTTCCTTCTTTCTTTCCCCTCTCCCTCCTTCCTCTCCATTTCTTCCTTTCCATTCCATTCCATTCTACCCTTTCCTTTCCTTTCCTTTCCTTCTTCTAGCTTCCTTTCCTTTCCTTTCCTTCCCTCTTCCTCCTTTCCTTTCCTTCCCTCTACCTTTCCATTTGTTCCTTTCTCTCCTTCCTTTCCCTCCCTCCTTCCTTTCCTTCCTCTCTTTCTTTCTCCTTCCTTCCTCTCCTTTTCCAATTCCTTTTCCTCCCTCCTTTCCTTCTTTTCCCTCCCTCCCTCCTTCCTTTCTCTTTCTTTCCTTCCCTCCTCTCCTTTTCCAATTCTTCCTTTCCCTCCCTCCCTTCTTCCTTTCCATTTCTTCCTTTCCCTCCTTTCCTCCTTCCTTCCCCACTCTCTTTCTCCTTCCTTCCTCTTCTTTTCCAATTCCTTTTCCTCCCTCCCTTCCTTCTTTCCCCTCCCCCCCTCCTTTCTTTCCTTCCTTCCTCTTCTTTTCCAATTCTTCCTTTCCCTCCCTCCCTTCCTTTCCTCCTTCCTTCCCCACTCTCTTTCTCCTTCCTTCCTCTTCTTTTCCAATTCTTCCTTTCCCTCCTCCATCCTTCCTTCCATTCCTCCCTCCCTACTTCCTTCCCTTCCTTCCTTCCCTCTCTCCTTCCTTTCTCTCTCTCCCTCTTTCTCCTTCCTTCCTTCCATCCATCCATCCATCCATCCATCCATCCAAGCTACATGGTCAGTTTAGGCTCAATGCGTAACGCCAGGTTTCCTTTGCCGTCAGTTTACGCCTCTCAGTGCCTGGTCCTTCCCCAAACCTCCCGTCTTAGCAGCCCTCTCCATCATCCTCTGGCTCGCGCCCCCCTCCCCGCCACCGATGGATCTCTGCCCTCCGAAACCCCCTCCCCACCCACCCACCCACCCCCACCCTTCCCTGCCCAGCGTCCCCTCTTCTTCGCCAACCGTTCTCCTCCACCCTTTGCAAACGCAAAAGGGGGAAAAAAAAAAAAGAAGAGAAAGGAAACTCTGGCGGAGAGCAAGTGTGGGCTTGTTTTGAAGGGGAGGGGGTGGAATGCAAAAAAAAAAAAAAAAAAGGCTCCACCGGAGGACCCCGGTGAGGTATGTTGCAGGAGTTTCTCCTTACACCTGGTGCATCTTTGTACGGGCACGCTTGCTGCCAAAGCAAGGCCACCAATTCGTCTGTGCAACTGGCAGTGTGACTTCTCTCCTCTTCTTCTCTCTTCTCTTTTCTTCTCCTCTTCCCCTCCCCAACCCTCCCTCTCTCTCCCCCCCCCCATTACCCCACCCCACCCCAGTCCCAGTACAATTTGCTAAACAGGAGCATGGATCAGACCGCTGACAGCCGAGCCGCCTCCTCCACGCCTTACAGCTCGGAGCACATCGCTAATGTCCCCACGCTCTCGCCCTACTCCCAGCCCAGCTCGACCTTTGACACCATGTCCCCGGCGCCCATCATCCCCTCCAACACCGACTACCCGGGACCCCATCACTTCGAAGTCACCTTCCAGCAATCCAGCACAGCAAAATCGGCCACCTGGACGGTAAGTGGGCGATCTCTTGATTTTGCTCTCTCCAAAGTTGCTCGCTGGGGGCGTATTGTATTTTTGGGGTGGGTGGGCTTCCTTTTCATTGGGGGAAGGCCACCCCAGGTGGGATAGGGGTGAGCTCTCTGCCCTTTCTCTCCCCCCCACCCTCAATTCAACCATCTCGGTCCAGAGTCCTAAAATCCGGCACCACCAAGCCCATCCTCCAGAAACGGATGGCCAGCCATCCACAGCCAACCTCTCCCAGACTTTTAAGGTTGGTCTCTCCAAAATTATCCCCCCCCCTCAAAAAAAGAGACTTATCAGGGGTCCTTGGTGCCCTCTGATCTTGGTTGTTTACTTCCGGACGTTTCATGACCAAACTAGATAATATCATCAGTGCTAGAAGGGAGTGGGAGAGGAGGAGGAAGGACTGTGGGGTCCTTGGTGCCCTCTGAGCCTGGTTGTTTTCTTGCAAACGTTTCGTGACCAAACTAGGGAACATCATCAGTGTTAGAAAGGAGCGGGGGAGGAGGAGGAAGAGAAGGAGAGGAGAAAGAAGGAGAGGAGAAAGAGAAGGGGATGGGGAAGGAGAAAGAGAAGGAGAGAGAAGGAGAAAAAGGAGAAGTAGAAAGGAGAAAGAGAAGGAGAAGGAGAATGAGAAAGAAGGAGAGGAGAAAGAGAAGGGGAAGGGGAAGGAGAAAGAGAAGGAGAGAGGAGGAAAAGGAGAAGGAGAAAGGAGAAAGAAAGAGAAGGAGAAAGAGAAAGAAGGAGAAAGGAGAAAGAGAAGGAGGAGGAGGAAGAGGAAGAGGGGGAAAGAAGGAAAAGGAGAAAGAAGGAGAGGAGAAAGAGAAGGAGAGGAGAAAGAGAAGGGGAAGGAGAAGGAGAAAGAGAAGGAGAAAGTGAAGGAGAGGAGAAAGAGAAGGGGAAGGGGAAGGAGAAGGAGAAAGAAAGAAGAAGTGAGAAAGAGAAGGAGAAAGAAGGAAGGAGAAAGAAGGAGAAGGACTGTGGATTTCCTTGGTGCTCTCTGAGCTTTTTTGCTTTCTTGCAGACATATCATGACCCAAACTAGCTAACATCATCAGGGCTAAATCCTAGTTTGTGACCCAGTTTGGCTCATGAAACACCCACTGAGATTGATCTTGTTTTCTATCGGCAATTTTTTTTTAAAAAAAAGTTTTTTCGCACAGTGGCGGCCACGTGGGGTGTGTTACTCTGCCAAAGATCCCAGCCCGTGGATTAAATGTTTTGGTTTTTCACGTTGTGACCGTCCCTTCCAGGATGCCCTCGTAAAACCCTGCCTTGTTTGCTTGGAAAGCAGATAAAATCTGTGAAATGGGTACAGTGATGGAGTCTTTTATCTAGATAGCTGCAATAAAGCATTGCCTTCCCATAAAAAAAACCGGGAGGATAGCACAGCATTTACCATTAAATTCTCCCAGGGTTCACTTTAATTCAATTAAAATGAATTATTATTTTTTTTTTAAAAAGAGTGACATCTCACAGAGCCAGCCAGATGTTCGGACTGGATCTGGCATGGTTGGGGGCACCTCTGGCGCCTTTGCCAAGAAACGGGGGCTGGACAGATGTTGAATAATATTACACTATCCTTGAAGGATGTCAGTGGTTCCGAGTCAAAGCTGCCTTTTTGCAATTGACCGACGGGGATTCCGTCAATGCCGAGGGGGTGCTCCAGATGTTTTATTATCACAGGTAGTCCTTCGATTTACGACGACCACGGAGCCCCCCCCCCCCCCACATTTCTGTCGCCAAGCGAGATGCCGGTGAAGTGAATTTGGCACCGGTTTACGGAGTTTCTGGCCGCGGCTGCTAAGTGCCAGTTGTTAACTCAGTCGCACCATTAAGTGAACGTGGCTTCCCTATCAACTTGTTGGTCAGAAGGTCGCAAAAAGGGGGAAGGGGCTGTCACGCGACCGTCATAAATGTGTTTTCACTCCTTGTATGTGTGTGTTTCAAAATTAGCATTTTGCCATTTCATTGCTGTGTGGATTTTTTTAAAAAAATATTTATTTATGCCGTATAACTGTGTTAAGGAGCTCCTATTCATGATTCTCCACCCGGTAACCAGGCTGGGATAGAAATATATATATATATATATGTTACATATATATAACATATATATATGTTTTTCCTCTAGCCAGGTTTTCCCTAGAGGAAAAACACACATAAACCCTAGTTAATCTCATCTGCCATCATCAGGCTTATGTGAAGGGTCTTTTTATATATATATAAATATAATATAAATATAAATATATATATTTCTGTGTACATTTCTTTTTGATAGAAAAATATATATATATTTTTATCTATATTTTTTTTTCGTCCTCATCTTATGCTCAGTTTCTCTCTCTCTCTCTCTCTGTGTGTGTGGCTTGCCAGCAAATACTTGGTAATGCATAATTTGTACCCACAGACACAGATTTCACCCGTTGAGGCCTTTAGGAGAATTAGAAATAGAATCCTAGGGCTGGAAGGGAAACTCAGAGGTCATGCAGGAGATCCTATGCCATTCCAGACAAATGGATTTCCAGTCTCTTCTTGAAGACCTCCACAATTGATGGAGCCCCCCCCCACAACTTCTGGTGGCAAGTCGTTCCACTGGTTAATTGTTCTGACTATCAGAAAATTTCTCCTTAATTCTAGATTGGATCTCTCTTTGACAAACTTCCCACCCATTACTACCTCGAGTAGTACCCATTACTCGAGATGAGATTTAAGATCTTGTAGGCTGGACTGGATGCTCTCTGGAGTTCCTCCCTATTTTAGGATCATCCTCATCATTCGGTCCGGGAGGTAATACGAGCCCATTTTAAATACACCGCAGGAAAACAGCCTGCGAGGTGGAGGTATCACATCAAATTTCACGACAGGGGAAGCACAATTATAAAATAAATATCAACATTTAGAAACAAAAACCAGGGATAAACCGACATTTCGCTAGCTCTGGATTAAAAGCATCATTTTTGAACGCGGAACTGCCTTCATACTCGGGAGGGTATTTTTCGAAGGGGGAAAAAAATTCCCAATATATTCCAAAGTGTTTTGGGTTTTTTTTACCTGTTAAGGTTAAAACCTCAAGGTGTTTTCCACCCACAATTTGTTTCATTCGGAATGAATTGATTATAGTGTTCTTGGTAGTCATCCATTAAAAAAAATATAATTCTCCCTTGCAATATTCGAATATTTGAATATTTAGTTCTGTGTCTGGTTTCAAGAACTAGAAGCTATTAAATGTAGCAAAACATTTGCCTCTAATTTTTTTACCAAATACCAAAGATGGAGAACTAAAGTGTACAAATTGGGCAAACCAAGTTTACTAGCTGAGCTTTTGAAGTCAGGCAAATTAAGTTTACTAGTTGAGTGTAAGAAGTGGGGCAAACCAGGTTTACTCGAGCTTTGTAAGTTGGACAAGCCAAGTTTACTAGTTGAGCTTAGGAAGTTGGACAAGCCAAGTTTACTAGTTGAGCTTAATAAATCGGGCAAACCAAGTTTACTAGTTGAGTTTAGGAAGTTGGACAAACCAAGTTTACTAGCTGAGTTTAGGAAGTTGGACAAACCAAGTTTACTAGTTGAGCTTAGGAAGTTGGACAAACCAAGTTTATTAGTGGAGCGTAATAAATCGGGCAAACCAAGTTTACTAGAGGTTTTTAAGTCAGGCAAACTAAGTTTACTTGAGCTTTGTAATTTGGACAAACCAAGTTTATTAGTTGAGCTTAGAAGTTGGACAAACCAAGTTTATTAGTTGAGCTTAATAAATCAGGCAAATAAAGTTTGCTAGAGCTTTTTAAGTCAGGTAAACCAAGTTTAGTAGTTGAGCTTAGGAAGTTGGGCAAACCAGGTTTGAGCTTTGTAAGTTGGACAGACCAAGTATACTAGCTGAGCTTAATAAATCAGGCAAACTGAGTTTAGTAGTTGAACTCAGGAAGTTGGGCAAACCAGGCTTACTACTTGAGCTTCGTAAATTGGACAAACCACGTTTCCCAGCTGAGCTTTTGAAGTCAGGCAAACTAGGTTTACTAGTTGAACTCTGGAAGTTGGGCAAACCAGATTTCCTTGAACTTTGTAAATTGGACAGGCCAGGTTTACTAGTTGAGCTTAATAAATCAAACAAACCAAGTTAACTTGTTTTGTGGCTGCTCAAGAAACAGGCACGGGAAGGGTTTTTGTGGCTCCCGGTGTTTTCTTTTCTGTGGGAAACGGGTCCAAATGGCTCTTTGAGTGTTTAAGGTTGCCGACCCCGGTCTTAGGACAACCCAATCCAAAGAGATGGTTCCCAAAACCACCAGACCCACCATAAACCAGGTTAACCCCAATCCCATAAACTGGACCAATTAACAAGCTGTTTGGAGGCATACCTGCTTTTCAGGTGACATCCTGGCATGGCGTCATGGCTTCACCCTCCTCCTTCTCCATTGGCCACGTAGGAAGCAAGGGGGCGTGGCTTCGTCCACCACGAACCAATCAGCGTTTGCGAAATTTAGGCTGCCCTAGCCATTTAGGTGGCCTGACTCAGGTGAGGGAGGGGCTAACTTTTCCAGCCAGTCTTTCTCTCCAACTTTTTTCCTTGGAGGACTAAATGCAGGCTAAATAAATACATTCATTCATTCAGGGACCGTTCAAAGTTACGACGGCAGCGAAAAAAGGGACTTAACGACCGTTTTTCACACTTATGACCGTTGCGGCGCCTCCATGGTCACATGATCAAAATTCAGAATAGAATAGAATAGCAGAGTTTATTTATTTATTTTATTTTATATCGAATTTATATCGAGTTGGAAGGGACCTTGGAGGTCTTCTAGTCCAACCCTCTGCTTAGGCCGGAAACCCTACACCAGTTGCCAGATGCTTGGCAACTGACTCATATTTATGACGGTTGCAGTGTCCCGGGGTCACGTGATCCCTTTTTGCGACCTTCTGACGAGCAAAGTCAACGAGGATTCACTTAACGACCATGTTGCTAACTTAACAACCACAGATATTCACTTAATGACGGCAGGAAGAAAGCTCATGAAATGGGGCAAACCTCACTCAGCAAATGTTTCACTTAGCAATATAAATGTTGGGCTCAATTGCGGTCGTAACCCGAGGACTACCTGTATTACTCCAGAATCGTCTTCTGTTAACGAGCCCATAATCCCTTGCGGGGTGGAGTCTGGGCAACTGAATGGAGCTAGCAGAGTGTTTTAATGGCCGGATGCCCTTCCTGTCGCCAGAGCGGAGTTTTTTTCCCAGCAGATCTATTCTCATCGTGCCCACAGAGAGAAAAATATATCTGCTTCTACCTAGGATCGAACTCACAACCTGTGTTATTGCAGACGCCCCCAAAAAACCAGGCGGAAGGATTAGGAATCGGTTTGCAAATATCTCTCGACCACTTCCTAATTTCAAGCCACCCCAAAAAATGTGGCTCGTCACCCACAAAGATTTAATCACCATTTTCTTTTTCCTTGCAAAAAAGATAAGGATAGGATAGGATAGGATAAAAGAATAGAATAGAATAGAATAGAATAGAATAGAGTAGAATAGAATAGAATAGAGTAGAGTAGAGTAGAGTAGAGTAGAGTAGAGTAGAGTAGAGTAGAATAATAGAGAATAGAATAGAATAGAATAGAATAGAATAGAATAGAATAGAATAATAGAATAGGAGAATAGAGTAGAGTAGAGTAGAGTAGAATAGAATAGAACAGAAAAGAGTAGAGTAGAGTAGAATAGAATAAGAGAATAGAATAGAGTAGAATAGAATAGAACAGAACAGAACAGAACAGAACAGAACAGAACAGAACAGAACAGAACAGAATGACAGAGTTGGGAGGGCCCTTGGAGGTCTTCTAGTCCTACCCCCTGCTCAGATGCTCAAAGCATTCCTTGCCCTACAAAGCAAAGGATGGATTAAAAGCATGAGTGACGTGGGGTTTTTTTTAAATTAATTATCCATCAAATTTATATATTCGCACATCTAACTTTGGCCGGTGAATGTATAAGAAACGGACAATCCGTTTAAAAAAATTTTTTTTTTACATAATTCGCAGATTCGCACCTCCTCAGCAAAGCTTCCTGGCTGTTAAAAATGATATTTAAGGGATATTTATTTTTCTCCCTCCCTCTCCTTCCTTCCTTTCTCTCACCTTTCTTTCTTTCTTTCTTTCTTTCTTTCTTTCTTTCTTTCTTTCTTTCTTTCTTTCTTTCTTTCTTTCTTTCTTTTTTTTCTTTCTTTTCTTTCTTTCTTTCTTTCTTTTTTCCCCTTCCTTCCTTCCTTCCTTCCATCCATCACTCTTACTCTCTTTCCTTTGGTCCATCCATCCTTTCCCTCCCTCTCCATTTCCTTCCTTTCTCTCACCTGCCTTTCTTTCTTTCTTTCTTTCTTTCTTTCTTTCTTTCTTTCTTTCTTTCTTTCTTTCTTTCTTTCTTTCTTTCTTTCTTTTTTTCCCTTCCTTCCTTCCTTCCTTTTCCTTCCATCCATCACTCTTACTCTCTTTCCTTTGGTCCATCCATCCTTTCCCTCCCTCTCCATTTCCTTCCTTTCTCTCACCTGCCTGCCTTTCTTTCTTTCTTTCTTTCTTTCTTTCTTTCTTTCTTCCTTTTTTTCCCTTCCTTCCTTCCTTTTCCTTCCTTCCTTCTTTGGCCCATCCATCCTTTCCCCTCCCTCCTGAGAGCCATTCACAGCCTGGCCAATCTTCTAGTCCTCTGTGAGGAAAGTGGGTGGAAAATCTATCTATCTATCTATCTATCTATCTATCTATCTATCTATCTATCTATCTATCATCTATCTATATCTATATCTATATCTATATCTATATCTATATCTATATCTATATCTATCTATCTATCTATCTATCTATCTATCTATCTATCTATCTATCTATCTATCTATCTATTCCTAGTCACACAGTCAGGATTTCTGTTTAAAAAAACCCCCACCAAAAATCACCACTATGTTTTCTTGGGAAAACATCCTCCCCACTTCACACACACCCCTTTCCTGACTTGTGACTCATTTTGCCAGCGGGCGATCGGTCAGCTGTGGCGGCACCCGGCATGACGGTGCACGCCAACCGGTGCAAAAAAACTGGGGGTCTGCCCGTTTGGGCATGTTGGAGTTAGGAACCGCTCACAGCTGTTGCTCCTTTGCTAACCGAGAGATAATTAATATTTTTTTTCACAAATCCACCTCCAGTCGTGAGGTCCCTTTGGATGGCCTGGCAACTGGTGGGGGGGGGATCCTGTCTCCATCTGGCTTAATTGGCATCTGGGGGGGGCGGCTTCGGTTTTGGGGTTCTGCAGAGGCGGGGTGGGGGTGAGAGGGAGCAAGCCGCAAGGAGCCGGCTTCCTAAATTTGGTGGGGGGCTTTTTTTTTTTTTGAAACCAAAAATGAATCTGTAGCGCCAAGGAGATTTCTTTGCATCCCCATGGACTGGAAATAGGAAAAGAAATCTCCTCTGAAAGTACCTTCATGAGTCTTGCGACTTTATCAATAAGATGGAAGAACCCAGAACGCGGGATCGGGGGGCTGGAAGGGACCTTGGAGGTCTTCTAGTCCAACCCCCTGCTCAAGGCAGGAATAGCATCATTAGGTAGGGTCTCCTGCTTGAGCAGAGGGTAGGACTAGATGACCTCCAGTATTCCTTCCTTCCTTCCGTCCTTCCTTCCTAATTTTTTTCTATTCTTCTTCTTTCCTTTTCCTTTCTCCTTCCTTCCTCCTAATTTCTTTTTCTATTCCTTCGTTCCTTTTCCTTCTTTCTTTCCTTCCTCCCTCCTAATTTCTTTTCCTACTCCTTCTTTCTTTTTCCTTCCTTCCTTCCTAATTTCTTTTTCTATTCTTCTTCTTTCCCTTTCCTTCCTTCCTTCCTCCTAATTTCTTTTCCTAGTCTCCTTCTTTCCCCTTCCTTCCTAATTTCTTTTTCTATTCTTCTTCTTTCCCTTTCCTTCCTTCCTCCTAATTTCTTTTCCTACTCCTTCTTTCTTTTTCCTTCCTTCCTTCCTAATTTCTTTTTCTATTCTTCTTCTTTCCCTTTCCTTCCTTCCTTCCTCCTAATTTCTTTTCCTAGTCTCCTTCTTTCCCCTTCCTTCCTAATTTCTTTTTCTATTCTTCTTCTTTCCCTTTCCTTCCTTCCTCCTAATTTCTTTTCCTAGTCTCCTTCTTTCCCCTTCCTTCCTAATTTCTTTTTCTATTCTTCTTTCCTTTTCCTTCCTTCCTTCCTAATTTCTTTTTCTATTCTCCTTCTTTCCCCTTCCTTCCTTCCTAATTTCTTTTTCTATTCTTCTTCTTTCTCCTTTCTCCTTCCTTCCTTCCTAATTTTTTTCTAATCTCCTTCTTTTTCCTTCCTTCCTTAATTTCTTTTTCTAGTCTCCTTTATTCTTCCTTCCTCCTAATTTCTTTTTCTATTCTCCTTCTTTCCTTTTCCTTCCTTCCTAATTTCTTTTTTTAGTCTCCTTTATTCTTCCTTCCTCCTAATTTCTTTTTCTAGTCTCCTTCTTTATTCTGCCTTCCTTCCTAATTTCTTTTTCTAGTTTCCTTCTTCCTTCCTTCCTAATTTCTTTTCCTATCCTCCTTCTTTCCTTTTCCTCCCTCCCTCCCTCCTTCCCTCCCTTCCCCTGTGTCCCGTATCCCAGTCAAACGGTTCGTAAAGAGAACGAAAATTCAGTTCTTATTCTGTTTCCTAAAACAATAAGAATTAAAAGCTTATTCCAAAGGGGATCAGCCCTGATTTGTGAGCCGGTGGTTAAATTCACGGAACAAATGTACTCACTTAGCGACAGAAATTTCCATCCACTGTGGTCGTAAGTCGAGGACTACCCACAATAGGAAGAGGAGCGTGTCTTTTCACTCCCTGGATGTGTCCGAACAGATTTTGCCAAGTCGGTTAACGGTATTTGCGGTTTTGCAAGCCGCTACACGCCAGAGCGAGACGACATATGTGTTATTAGCACCTTTCTCGCACAATCTGTCTAAGCCTGCCCTGCGGACGGGACTCCTTGCAGCTGCTTGTACAAAGGCGGTAAGGAAATGAGACGCCCCAGGCGCTCGCTTCTCTTCCCCAAACAACACACAAACACCATCGCCCATTGTGCCTTCCTGCCCAATCCAGAATCAAGCCTTCTTCGGGACATAAAACGGAATGGAAACTGCTCTAAACACAAGAGTAAACCATGTGTTTTTTTTTTTAAAAAAGAAAAAAAGAAAAAAAAAATTGTACCAGACTTGTCAAAAATCCTGGTATATGCAACATGGTTTTCTTTTTGAAAGCTGAATGCCACCAAAGAGGAGAGGTAGGAAGGTAGGAAGGAAAGGAAAAGAAAGAGGAGATGGAGGGAGGGTGGAAGGAAGGAAGGAGAGAAGATGGGGGAAAGGAAGAGGCAGGAAAGAAGGAAGGAAGGAAGGAAGGAGAGGAGGAGGGAAGGAAGAGCTAGGAAGGAAGGGAGGAAGAAGAGGAGGAGGGAAGGAAGAGCTAGGAAGGGAGAGAGGAAGAAGAGGAGGGAAGGAAGAGCTAGGAAGGAAGGGAGGAAGGAAGAAGAGGAGGGAAGGAAGAGCTAGGAAGGGAGGAAGGAAGAAGAGGAGGGAAGGAAGAGCTAGGAAGGAAGGGAGGAAGGAAAGAAGAGGAGGGAGGAAAGAGGAAGGAAACAAGGAAGATGGGGGAAGGGAGATCTAGGAAGGAAGGAAGGAAGGAAGGAAGGAAGGAAGGAAGAAGAGGGAGGAAAGAGACAGGAAGGAAGGAAGATGGGGGAAGGAAGAGCCAGGAAAAAGCCAGGAAAGAAGGAAGGAAGGAAGGAAGGAAGGAAGGAAGGAAGGAAGGAAGGAAGGAAGGAAGGAAGGAAGGAAGGAAGATGAGGGAAAAAAAGAGCCAGGAAAAAGCTAGGAAGGGAGGAAGGAAGGGAGGGAGGGAGGGAGGAAGTCAAGAAGGAAGGAAGAAGAGGAAGGAGGAAAGAGGCAGGAAGGAAGGAAGATGGGGGGAAGGAAGAGCCAGGAAAAAGCTAGGAAGGAATGAAGGAAGGAAGGGAGGGAGGAAAGAAGGAAGGAAGGAAGATGACGGAAAAGAAGAGCCAGGAAAAAGTTAGGAAGGGAGGGAGGAAGGAAGGAAGAAGAGGAAGGAGGAAAGAGACAGGAAGGAAGGAAGGAAGATGGGGGGAAGGAAGAGCCAGGAAAAAACTAGGAAGGAAGGGAGGGAGGGAGGGAGGGAGGGAGAGAGGGAGAAAGGAAGGAAGGAAGGAAGGAAAGAAGGAAGGAAGGAAGGAAGGAAGATGACGGAAAAGAAGAGCCAGGAAAAAGTTAGGAAGGGAGGGAGGAAGGAAGGAAGAAGAGGAAGGAGGAAAGAGACAGGAAGGAAGGAAGGAAGATGGGGGGAAGGAAGAGCCAGGAAAAAACTAGGAAGGAAGGGAGGGAGGGAGGGAGGGAGGGAGGGAGGGAGGGAGAGAGGGAGAAAGGAAGGAAGGAAGGAAGGAAAGAAGGAAGGAAGGAAGGAAGGAAGATGACGGAAAAGAAGAGCCAGGAAAAAGTTAGGAAGGGAGGGAGGAAGGAAGGAAGAAGAGGAAGGAGGAAAGAGACAGGAAGGAAGGAAGGAAGATGGGGGGAAGGAAGAGCCAGGAAAAAACTAGGAAGGAAGGGAGGGAGGGAGGGAGGGAGGGAGGGAGAGAGGGAGAAAGGAAGGAAGGAAAGAAGGAAGGAAGGAAGGAAGAAGAGAAGGAAGGAAAGAGACAGGAAGGAAGGAAGGAAGATGGGGGAAGGAAAGTAAGTCTCGATTTAAAGAACAGGGCAGATGCCCAAGAGCCAGGGTGGGCCCAACTCCCCCCCTCCCACCGATTCCCCTGCCAGTCCTGCCCGACTTCCAGAGAAAAAAAGGCACCCTTGGCAGATGTGTCCCCCCCCCCCTCCCCAGGGGCTGTTGCCATCACCCTCTCTGGGGCGGCCCGGCGGGAGCTGTTGGGGCTTGACAGAGGCGGAAGCTCGTCTGCGTGGGACGATCGCTGCCATGGCCCCGGGCTTCTCTCCGCTGTTCCTGTCCCAACATGGCAGAACAAACCAACATGCACAGAACATCTCCTCTCTCTTTGTTTGTTTTTGTTTTGGGGGGCGGGGGGTTTGCCTCCTTTCCCAGGAAGACGGTCTCCTTTAAGCCAAGCGAGCCTAGCCATAAACAAGCCACCTTGTAGGTTAAGTTCACACCATGCCCTAAGCCAGGGTTTGTGCACCCTGATCAATAAACTATGATCCGTTGTTGCTCAGGTAAGCACGTCAAGGTGGAAACCCTGGCTGATAAACCACACAAAAGTCATTTGATCTAGCCACGATGCTACGATACCAGCCAAGATCAAGATTATTTGGAGGGAAGTTGAGTGTACATGAGGATACGTGCACTGGGCAAGGGGTCAGACTAGATGACCTCCGAGGTCCCTTCCAGCTAGGTGTCTACCCCACCCGGAATCCATGCAGAGGGTTATAAATATTGCAAATCTAAACACGTAAATATGTATATCTACATATTATATTATATATGTACACATACGTGTATTTGTTTTCGTATATTTGTATACAAAATACATACGTATATAAACGTATATATGAATATATACGTATATATGTATATTTGTATCTATCACCTATCCAACTATATCTATCTATCTATCTATCTATCTATCTATCTATCTTTCTCTCTCCCTCCCTCCCTCCCTCCATAATTTATCTCATTCTATCTATCTATCTATCTATCTATCTATCTATCTATCTATCTATCTATCTCTTTCTCTCTCTCTCACTCCCTATCTTTCATTCTATCTATCTATCTATCTATCTATCTATCTATCTATCTATCTATCTTTCTCTCTCCCTCCCTCCCTCTCTCCATAATTTATCTATCATTCTATCTTTCTCTTTCTCTCTCCCCCTCCCTCCCTCATCTTTCATTCTATCTATCTATCTATCTATCTATCTATCTATCTATCTATCTATCTATCTATCTATCTCTCTTTCTCTCTCCCTCCCTCCATAATTTATGTATCTATCTATCTATCTATCTATCTATCTATCTATCTATCTATCTATCTATCTATCTTTCTCTCTCCCTCCCTCCCTCATCTATCATTCTATCTATCCATCCATCTATCTTTCTCTCTCCCTGCTCCCTCATCTATCATTCTATCTCTCTCTCTCTCTCTCTCTATCTATCTATTTCTCTCCCTCCCTCCCTCCCTCCCTCATCTATCATTCTATCATTTTATCTATCATCTATCTATCTATCTATCTATCTATCTATCTATCTATCTATCTATCTATCTATCTATCTATCTATCTATCTATTTCTCTCTCTCCCTCCCTCCCTCATCTATCATTCTATCATTTTATCTATCTATCTATCTATCTATCTATCTATCTATCTATCTATCATCTATCTATCTATCTATCTATCTGTCTGTAAATACAAAGATATGATTAAACTGAAACTTGCATGTTGTAGTTGGTGACCGAATGAGGCCACCCAGAGTTCGAAAGCGATTAACATTGAAATCATAAAACTTCCACCTCTTTTACAGCCTGTGCACAAACACCCACTCGCACAAACCCAGGTGTGTTGATTTACCTTTGGCTGGGAATGGAGGGTTTCTTGCCTTCTGCAAATTCCCATCGCTTCCCAATTGCTCCAGGGATGAGCCAAAGGGGGCGATGGGCCGGATGGAGGAGGGGGCTTTGCTGGGAAGGGGGATTTGGGGGTGGGGGGGGAATAGAGCTGCGGATGACAGAGGAAAGGGAGGGGGAGCCGGCTTCTTTTAAGCCATGGGGTGGGGGCAGAGGAGGGGTCTCTGCAGGGGCTCAGGGCTACGGAAGGAGACATCCGGAGCAAAGGCCAGCCGGGCCCGGCCGGTGGGGGAGATTTGCCCACCGAGAGTGGCGTGTGGGAAAACAGGAGACTGCAGGGTTGTTGTTGTTTAAATGCCTGGATTTTGAGGCATTTGTTTTCTTGTGAAGCCTTTTTGTCGAGGGTTAGGAGGGAAAATGTCTCTAATTTTTCATTCGTTCACCGTTTCTTGCTCTTCTATGCATCTATCCACTTTTATTTCCTTCGGTCTTTTCTCGTTCTCCTTCCTTCCTTCCTTCCATCCATCCATCACTCTTACTCTCCTTCCTTCGGTCCATCCATCCTTTCCCTCCCTCCCCGTTTCCTTCCTTTCTCTCACCTGCCTGCCTTTTTTTCTTTCTTTCTTTCTTCCTTCTTTGGTCCATCTATCCTTTCCCTTCCCTACCTCACTCTCACCTCCTTCCTTCCTTCCCTATCTCCCTTTTCCTTCCTTCCTTCCTTCCTCCCTTTCTTCCTCTCCTCCCTTCTAAGCCTCCCCTCCCTCCTGCCTTTGGTCCATCCATCCTTTCCCTTCCCTACCTCACTCTCACTCTCACCTCCCTCTCCTTCCTTCCTTCCCTATCTTCCTTTTCCTCCCTTCCTCCCTCTCTTCCTCCCCTCCCTTCCAATCCTTCCTCTCCCTCCTGCCTTTAGTCCATCCATCCATCCATCCATCCTTTCCCCTCCCTACCTCACTCTCATTCTCACCTGCCTTCCTCTTCTTCCTTCCTTCCTTCCCCATCTCCCTTTTCCTTCCTTCCTCCCCTCCCTCCCTCCTGCCTTTGGTCCATCCATCCATCCATCCATCCTTTCCCCTCCCTACCTCACTCTCATTCTCACCTGCCTTCCTCTTCTTCCTTCCTTCCTTCCCCATCTCCCTTTTCCTTCCTTCCTCCCCTCCCTCCCTCCTGCCTTTGGTCCATCCATTCATCCATCCATCCTTTCCCTTCCCTACCTCACTCTCACCTCCTCTTCCTTCCTTCCTTCCTTCCTTCCTTCCTTCCTTCCTTCCTTCCTTCCTTCCTTCCTTCCTTCCTTCCCCATCTCCCTTTTCCTCTCTTCCTCCTCCCCTCCCTTCCAACCCTTCCTCTCCCTCCCTCCTGCCTTTGGTTCATCCATCCCTTCTCCCCCTCGGTTCTTGCTGACTCCAGCTCCCATCATCCTCCCCCAATCGGGAACCGCTGGCCAGGAGCGAGCGAGGAGGCGTGTTTGGACAGGAGGCGCTTTGGTGTCAAAACATACCTGTGGAGTTTGGGGGATGAGGTGATCTTTGGATCCAGGGATTTCCGAGCATGTGTGTGCACGGCTGGGACACGGCGCCTTGGCACGGGGCTCGCCTTTTCGCGGGAAGCGGGCGGAATGCTTGGCACGGCGAGGCTTGCCCTGGCGGCATGGGCATGCCGAGCCTTGCTCTCGACCCCCCCCCCAATGGGGAAGCCAAAGGGTGGGGAGAGGCGTCTGGAGCTGCTCCCCAAACCACCTGCATGGCTGGGTGGATGGGTGGGGGGGGGGTCCCGCCAGCTGGTGCCCACTTCGCTCTTGGTCACAGGCTGCCCCTCTGCGGAGGGCAGGGTCTTCATCTGGAAGGCCAGGAGGGTGGAGGATGGGTCCCAGAGGGGGCAATTTGACTTCTCCTCACCTAAACTGGCTGGCTGGGGGGAAACGGTTTGGCCTAACCATGGTTTATGTCAGTCTTCCTTCTTTTTCCTTCCTCTCTCTCTCCTTCCTTCCTTTCCTTATTTCCTTCCTTCCTTCCCCCCTCCCTCTCTCTCTTCCTTCCCTTTCCAATCTTTCCCCTCCCTCCCTTCCCTGTTCCTTTTCTCTCCTTCCTTCCTTCCTTCCTTCCTTTCTTTCCTCCCTTCCTCCCTTATCTCTCCCTCCTTCCTTCCTTTCCATTTCTCCCTTTCTTCCTTCCCTCCCTCCCTTCCAATCCTTCCTCTTCCTCCCTCCCTCTTTCCCATCTCCCTTTTCCTTCCTGCCTCCCTCCCTCCCTTTCTTTCCTTTCCTTCTTCTCTCTCCTTCCTTTCTTACACTCTCCTCCCCTTCCTTCTTCCTTCCCTCCCTCTCTTCCTCTCCTTCCTTCCTTTCCTTATTTCCTTCCTTCCTTCCCCCTCCCTCTTCCTTCCCTTCCAATCCTTCCCCTCCCTCCCTTCCCTGTTTCTTTTCTCTCCTTCCTTCCTTTCTCTTTTCTTTCCTTCCTCCCTCCCTCCCTTATCTCTCCTTCCTTCCTTTCCATTCCTCCCTTTCTTCCATCCTTCCTTCCCTTCCAATCGTTCCTCCCTCCCTCTTTCCCATCTCTTTCCTTCCTTCCCTCCTTCTCTTCCAATCCTTCCTCTCCCTCCCTCCCTCTTTCCCATCTCCCTTTTCCTTCCTTCCTTCCCTCCTTCTCTTCCAGTCCTTCCTCTTCCTCCCTCCTTCCCATCTCCCTTTTCCTTCCTTCCCTCCCTCCCTCTCCCATCTTCCTCTTCCTCCCTCCCTCCCTCTCTTTCCCATCTCCCTTTTCTTTCCTTCCTTCCCTCCTTTCCTTCCAATCCTTCCTCTTCCTCCCTCCCTCCTTCTGGCAATTGAACTCCCCCCTGTCTTAACATTGCAAAGGTTGTGCAACCTTTCTCTGAACCAAAAATTGCCAATCCCCGCCACTAAGCCACAAAGGATAAATTGTCCCAGAGAGTAACAGTGGTGTCATATTGTGAGTCATTACACCATTTTCCTCCTCTTCACTAAAACGAATGGTGGTTAAGGCAAGGATTTCCTACAATCCTTTGAGTTTATTTCTTTATTCGCGTTCTATAGCGGCCCTCCTCTTTGTCAAGTTTGCGCCAAGTTTGCTCCCGACCTCCCTCGAGAAGCATTTCGAACACAGAACCCCCGTTTCTCTCTCTCTCTCTCTCGTGGCCAAGTCAATTTTTATCTCTTGGCTTCGCACGAAACACGAACGAATGAACCGAAAAGGAACTCGGCTTTAGGATGATGAGCCGATAATGAAGCTTTTATGATCGCAATTATTTCCAGATGGGACGCGCTTAATGCCACATTTTTTTTGACAAGTTGACGGGAATAAATCCACCTTGGCAAAGTTTTTGACAGCTGGATGAATTAGGGAAAAGAGAAGCTTGGATTTTCCCCACCGCAGGCTCCCTCGAGCCATAGCTTAACTGATAATAATCCCAAGGAATTTTTTTTTTGAAAGCCTGGAAAATGGTCCTTTAAAAGCAGGTTGCGATTTAAAATTTCGCACGGGCTGCACTGGGTGTGTGTGGAGCTGTCCAATTTCCGCCATCCAATGAATTGGATCGAAACCATCTAAAATTCATCCGCTTGGTTTCTTCTTTGAAGCACACCCACAAGAATATATATATATATATATATATTTAAAGGATTTAAAAGCCGAAATATATGCTTTGGGTAGGCGCTTTCCAAGGGCCGGTGGCAAAGTTTTAGTTTTTAAATTGTAAAAAAGTTTTAAAAACTTTTTTAGTTTTTAAATTGTCAATGGGTTTTAGTTTCAATGTTTTAAATTTGGGGCCAAAGTCATGTAATTCTTTTAAAATTTTTAAATTTTGTATTGGTATGTGTTTTAGTTCTGGCTGTGCACCGCCCTGAGTCCACTAGGAGAAGGGCGGGTATACAAATTGAATAAAATAAATAAATAAATAAATAAATAAATAAATAAATAAATAAATAAATAAATAAATAAATAAATAAGAAAGAAAGAAAGAAAGAAAGAAAGAAAGAAAGAAAGAAAGAAAGAAAGAAAGAAAGAAAGAAAGTTTAGTGCCGAGGACTAGAAGCGCGAAACTTTTCACAGTGAGGACTAGAAACATGAAACATCTCCTCCACGCTGCTAAGCGTGTGGCTCAGGCAGCCCTTTTGAGTGGCGATGATTTGCAAGGACTGGAATTTAATGGCTTTTAAGGGCTGAATTACTTCAACCCCGAAGCCTGAAAGGTTAAATTTTAAAAGAGCGCACGCTAGAGAAAAATTAGTCACGAGAAGAAACACGGATTTTCAGGCTGCAAAATAATAATAATAATAATAATAATAATAATAATAATAATAATAATAATAATAATAATAATAATAATAATAATAATTTATTTATTTTATTGATTTTATTTCGAATTTATATACCGCATCTTCTCCCGAGGGACTCAGGGCGGTGTACAGCCAGATAAAAACATACAATACAAACATTAAAAAACAATTAAAAGGATATATATTAATTTGGCCCCAATTTAAGATAACAAACCAATTAAAAATTAAAATATGTTAAAAAATATGTTAAGCCAGCCCGGCTTGCTGAAAAAAGAAAGGATGATGATGATGATGATGAATGATGAAAAATAACGTGAAAAATGGGGCTGGAGAGATTGCAGGTTGGAGAAATGAATAGGTCTTGGTTAATTAATTAGATACAGATTCTTACAGAGTTGGAAGGGACCTTGGAGGTCATCTAGTCCAACCCCCCGCCCATCCATTGTTCCTTGTCTGGCCTTCGGGTGCTTTGGAAAATAGCTGGACCCCCTTCCTCCTCTCTGGGGCAGCCCCTCAAATACTGGAAGACTGCTATCCTGTCTCCCTTGGTCCTTCTCTTAATGTGAATTTTATTCCGATTTCCAGTATTCGCCTCTGCTGAAGAAACTCTACTGTCAAATTGCAAAGACGTGTCCGATCCAGATTAAGGTCTCCACGCCTCCTCCTCCCGGGACAGTCATCCGAGCCATGCCGGTATACAAGAAGGCCGAACACGTAACCGAAGTGGTCAAGCGGTGCCCGAATCACGAGCTGGGACGCGATTTCAACGACGGTGCGATCTTTTCCTTTATCCTTTTATCTCTCGAACTCGGCTCTCTTTGGTCTTATCTCGAACTCGGCTCTTTGCTTCTCTGAATGCAGTTTTTTTTTTAACGTTCCGCAGAAGAGGCTTCTGGTTATCATCATCTTTTAACAATCCCATAATCCCTGGCGGGGTGGAGTCTGGGCAACTGAATGGAGTTAGCAGGGTGTTTTTAATGGCCGGATGCTTTTCCTGTTGCCAGTACGGAGTTTTGTTCGGCAGATATATTCTCATTGTGCCCAGAGAAAGAGAAATATCTGCCTCTACCTAGGATAGAACTCACAGCCTCCTGGTTGTGAGGTGAGAGCCCTACCTCTAGGCCATTTCACCACTCTAAGAGGCTTCTGGTTATCTGCCTCATTAAATGTCTTAAGATTTTGGGATGTTTTTTTTAAAAAAAAGAAAATCGTTTAGAGACTCCTATATATATATATTTTAAAAATCCCTTCCAAGATTTCCCTGGGGGAATTTGATGAATCGATGGATGGATGGATTGCTCTTTGATTAAAGAGTTGATAACTACATCATACATATGACCGTCATAAATATGACTCGATTGCCAAGCATCTGAATTTTGATCCCGTGAACGTGGGGATGCTTACAATGGTCGTAAGTGTGAAAAAACGGTCGTAAGTCACTTTCAGGGCCGTCGTAACTTCAAACAGTCACTAAACGAACTGTATCTGTCCCCCGTTATAAAATGGGGACACGTTCACCATTTAGCAAAGAATATCTTGCAATCCCGGAAAGAGACGTGGGGGAAAAAAAAGAGATGACACCCGATGAGATGTTAATATTCATAATAATAATAATAATATTACAATAGGAGAAAGATTCGCCTTGGGAGCATTTTCGTAGCGGCTTCCCCCTGTTCCTTGATGGAGCTTCCATGGACAGTGGCAGTATAGCTGAAAATAACCACTTCTCGCATCGGGAATGATTGCAGATAATTTTTACATTTTTCCTTCTTCTTCTTCTTCTGCAATGCAATTTCCTTGCTCAAATCTGCAACTTTGCAATTAAGACAGATTTTTTTTTCCCCTAGGCCTCTCGGCGCCCGCCAGCCATTTGATCCGCGTGGAAGGCAACAACCTGTCCCAGTATGTCGACGACCCCGTGACGGGAAGGCAGAGCGTCATGGTCCCTTATGAGTCCCCCCAGGTGACGTGTCGGGTCTGCAAAGTTAAGGGCTGCTTTGCTTTGCTCTTTTGTCCGATTGCCAAAGATGCTAGTCCTCTTGAAGGTTCGGGGGAAAAAGGATTGCCATTGCTCGGGGCCGGGAAAGCAGCGCTTTCAGGAAATTATTCTTGCAAACGTATTGCATCAAAAGAAGCGAAGGCTGAGCCTTTTTTCCCCCCCTTCCGATATTGAGCCAAAATTTCCATTACGGGGTTAATTTTCATTGGCGGAATTGATTTCTTTGCAGGCGGTAATGAAGGTGAAAGAGAACAAATCTGCCGCCATCTGGTGGCCGTCTGAGCAACTGCAGCCAAGTCTGCAGGGTCTCGTTTTAAAAGGGCCTGCAAGCTAAGCAGGGTCAGGCTGGGTGAGGAGTTGGAAGGGAGACTGGGGAGCGGAAAAAGCCACCCGACAAGATAGCCAGGGTGATTTTCTTGTGTGTTGTGGCCCAGAAATGTTATGGAGGTTTCCATCGCAGTGGGAGTCAAGCTTTAGTCTGATTTTACGACAATCGAAAGAAATTTCATATTTTTTGGCCAGAAATATCTCAAAAAACGATGGATAGAGTTCTCTTTTTCTTGCAAGATCTGAGAATTTTTTTTTTTTAAAAAAACAGCCAAGATTGGTTAAGTGTGCCCCCTGCTGGACTCCCCAGACATTGTGTTTGGTACACAGATAGTCCTCAGTTTACGATTGTAATTCAGCCTGCAGTTTTGGTCCTAAGTCATGATAGTCACACAGTGGGTTGCCGCACGACTGCACTCGAATTTACGACCTTTTTTTTCCCCGACGGCCGTTAAGCAAATGCTGTAGTTGTTATGTAAGTTCGTCGTTCACTAGGGGGCGTCTTTTGCTGGCAAAACCATCGTCCATTGAACGCTCACGGGACGGCGGGATGCCGCAAACCGCCTTACGCGCAGGCCAGTTGCCAACCCCCCCCCCCAAAATGTGCTCCCGTGAATCGAATCTGGCTCACGAATCGCTTTTGCTGGGGTCCGCCGTAACTTCGAACATTCGCTAAATTCCGAGGGCTACCGGTAAAAACGAAAGCCGAACGTTGAATTCGGGAATCGTACAAATCGTTTTGTATTCTTCTCCTACGGCAGCACTTTTTAGAGTGTGGGGGGGCGGGAGGTGATTCTGACACGGGACCCGGACTTGCGATGGCAGGGAGTGTGTGGCCCATCAGCCACCGGCCCCTCCAGCAGCCGAATCAGATGAGGAGAAATGGGAGTCAAGGTCAGCATCAGAGCAACCTGAGAGCTCCGAGGGGGAAGAGGGAATGGAGCTGTCAGAGAGAGAGAGACACAGGCGCAGCTGGGGGTGTCCGTCAGCCCTCAGATGGAGAGTCAACAGCCCCCAGGTCTGGAGGTGGCGGATGAGGAAGAGGAGGAACAGCTGGGTCCAGTGCCCGATGCACAGAAGGCAGAGGAGAGGAGAGCAGTGGAAATCTATGGGCCGGTCCTCGGGACGGAAGAGCCACTGCTGCTAGTGAAGCCCCACATTGGCTCTGGGGATAAAAGGCAGGGGGCGGAGATGAACAGATGTGGCAGACAACTATTCATCTCCCGGATGGATGGATTTGTTAGTCTACGGTGAGAGAGAAACTTTTTGCCGGGGCTGCCGGCGCTCCTAATAAAGGAATCATTGCTTCAACTACAGAGGGTTTGTCGTGTTCGGGGGAGCTGGGTCAGAACACGTAGCTTACGAATTCCGCCCGCCGTTCATTTGGATAAACGAACCTCTCTCTCGTTTTGTCTCGTCAAGGTGGGCACCGAATTTACCACCATCCTGTACAACTTCATGTGTAACAGCAGCTGTGTGGGAGGCATGAACCGGAGACCGATTTTAATCATCATCACGCTGGAGACGAGAGAGTGAGTTCAGCCGCGTGGGGGCGTCCCACTTCGGGGCTCCTCTGGAGTCCCGCTCTGCAAGGTCGGTTGTTGAGATTAGAACCCGAGCGTCGCGAACGAATCCCGGGGTTGAAACGGGAGTCGATACGGGCAAGATTCCCATCAACGAATCTTTGCCGGTCCTGTTGAGGGTTTTTTTTTGTTTTGTTTTTTTGAGAAAACCAGATGCTCGTACGGGAGATTTTATAGAATTTTGGGACCCCCCTACCGTGTGAGAATTTTGCAATTTTTGCTTTCCACCCAAACTGGAAAAGTTGTTTGTTCCTTGTAAAAGTTTCACAAGGGTTTTAGAAACTCCACCAAGCTGATTGAAGATATTTCGGGTCTTCTCAAACACGGCATGATTTGCATGGCGGAATTTTTTTTTTTAATCATGTCCGATTTTCGGACAGTGTTGTTTTCTTGGCAAGGTTTTTTTTTTCAGAAGCGGTTTGTCCTTGCCTCCTTCCTAGGGCTGAGATGAGAGTGGCTGGCTCAACGTCATCCAGCTGGCTTCATTCCCAAGGCGAGATTCGAGCCGTTTCTATCCCGGTGTCGTCAGCACGACACGAAACTGGTTCTCTCGCGTGGCAGTTAAAAACCCCAAATCCAAGCAGCCCAGAGTTAGTAACAACCGTGGCGAGAAAGGTCGTAAATTGGAGCAAAACCCGCTTAACAAATGTCTTGCTTTGCGATGGAAATTTGGGGCTCAATTGTGATCGTAAGTCGAGGACTACCTTGTGCTGTTGTTTTCCCCTAGCGGACAAGTCTTGGGCCGCCGATCGTTCGAAGGCCGGATCTGCGCCTGTCCCGGACGAGACCGGAAAGCCGACGAAGATCACTTCCGAGAACAGCAAGCGCTGAATGAAAACGCCGCCAAGAACGGAAACCCCAATAAGAGGAGTGAGTTCTGGGATTGGTGGTCCTGTCCCTCTGAGGCTGGTTAGGGAGATGGGAGATGGAGTCCCATCATGGGGGAGAAAGCATCAGCTTAGGGTTAAAGGATAAACCTTCCACGATACTGAATCATCCAACATGTTGTAACAGATTCCCGCCCTGTATTAGCGGGTTGAACTAGATGACCTCCAGTTTCCCTTCCATTCTATGATTTTTAGTTTAGATTCCTTCCCTGGGCATGGGTTGAACTCGATGATCTCCAAGTTCCCTTCCCTTCTAGGATTCCAAGCTTTAATTTGGATTCCTGGCCCTCAGGAGGGGGTTGGACTAGATGACCTCCGAGGTCCCTTCCCTTCTGTGATGCTATGATTCTTCCCAGCTTTCAAACAGAGCCCGCAAAGTATCCCAGCGTTGGGGGCCGGGGTTAAGAAACGGAGGCACGGCGAGGAGGAAACGTATTACGTGCCTGTAAGTAGTAAATTTGCACCCCAAAAAAATCCCGTTATTTGTGTTCTGTTTTGTGTTTAATCTTTGCACCCTGTTTCTTACCATTAAAAAAATAGACAAACACCACCCTGAAAATTAGAGATATTTAGTCGGGGACTCCGCAATCCGTTCCAGATAATTTCATCTCCAGCACTCAACCACCGGCGGACACCGATGGGAGCTGTAGTCCCAAACCACCGGCGGAGACCGATGGGAGCTGTAGTCCCGAAAGGCGGCAAAGCAGGGATAGGTTCCCGATAAAATTACTTCCTTTGGAAATCCAAACGGTCCCCTCTGGTTTCTCCTTCGCTCAGGTTCGAGGTCGGGAAAACTTTGAGATGCTGATGAAGATCAAAGAAAGTTTGGAACTGGTCGAGCTGGTCCCCCAGCAGTTGGTCGACTCTTACCGACAGCAGCAACAGCAGTTTCTGCAGCGACAGTGAGTCCCGCACAAACCCCCATCCGTTTTTTGTCAACGCTGTCTCCTTGTTGCAACGATGCAAGGAAAACCTGGCAAGAGTTGACGGGGTGACGAGGAGGGTGACCGAAATATCGTGTGTTATTCTGTGGGTTCACTTCTCCTAACAGGGGTGGGCGACCGGAGGCCTCGGAGCCCTGTCCCGCCCGGATCTTTGAATCGGGAACTTCTTGTCCAACTGCTCCTATGAAACTTAACCGCGTCGTATAAATCCTGCGTTTCAAGTCTTGACGGTGACCGAGAATCGCTTAGGGCAGAGCTGGACACATCTTATGGACCCCAGGGCCAACTCGGGCCCTTTGATTGTCCCTGTCTAGCCGGCGTGAGGTCAATTGGAAATTAGAAATGAAATGAAAGAAGCAATAAAGGAGAGTGTGTGTAGGTCAGGGTTGAAATGAGGGATCCTTGGTGCTCTCTGAGCTTTGGGCTTTTCTTGCAGACGTTTCACGACCCAACTAGGGAACATTATCAGGGCTAGAAAGGAGGGGGATTTGCAGTGGTAGCACTGAAGATATTCCCTAGTTGGATCATGAAACGCCTGCAAGAAAAGCACCAAGGTCAGAGAGCACCAAGGACCCTACAGTCGTCCTCTTCCCCCTCTCTGCAAACCTTCTAGCTCTGATGATGTTACCTAGCTGGGTCATGAAACTCTTGTGTTAGAGATTCTGTTTATATTACAATCACCATGTACAATCACCATGTGCTTTACTGCTCAACTATTTTAACTGTAACAGAGATCTCTTACTTAGAACAAAAGAGCATAGAGCATATACCATAGATCCAAACTTGTAAACACTGCCATCTACTGGCTGAATACTACTGTAGTTGTTGCCTACAAATACATTCCAACAATCTGCAAGGAAAAAACCAAGCTCAGAGAGCACCAAAGACCCCACAGTCCTCCTCCTCCCTCCCTCTCTCTGCAAACCCACTCCCTTCTAACACTGATCTAGTTGGGTCATGAAACATTTGCAAGAAAACCACCAGGCTCAGAGAGCACCAAGGACCCCTGAAATGAAATAAACAGGCTGCAGGGGGCAGGACAACCTTTAGCTGACTGGTGCCCTCAAGTGGTCTGCTTTGGAAATTCAATTGCCCATATCCCTGGCTTAAGCGCGACTCCAGGTTCCCCACGTTGGTTTTTGCAGATGATGGGCACAGCTCCCCCTAACCTGCGGGGAGGGCAGCACCTTGGTCCAGTTGGAAAGAGGAGGGCGCCCCCGGCATGTTTTGGGCTCACTCTCTGCTCCTTTCGCCCACAGGACGCACCTCCATTCTCCATCGTCCTACGGCCCGGTCTTGTCCCCCGTGAATAAGCTTCATCCAGGAGGCATCAACAAGCTGCCATCCGTGAACCAGCTGGTGGGGCAACCTCTTCAGCAGGGGCCTGGCACGGGGCCAAACCTTGGGCCTATGGGTAAGACCCCTCCCCCCTCAAAGGTATCCCCATAACTTATTTCACACCTGCCCTGCTGATGATTTCAAGGAATCCGTGTTGGTTGAACCATGCCCAGTTTAGGTAGTTGTTGAGTTTTTGGTCCTTCCATCACTTCTACAAATACCGGTAGTCCTTGACTTACAACAGTGACCGTTTGAAGTTACCTAACGGCCCTGAAAAAAGCAACTTACGACCAGTGGTGGGATTCAAGTAATTTTAACAACCGGTTCTCTGCCCTAAGGATTTCTTCCAACAACCACTTTGCCAAACTGCTCAGAAAGTTAACAACCGGTTCTCCCGAAGTAGTGCGAACCGGCTGAATCCCATCACTGCCCTTGGCACTCCGGGCAGTGGTGGTATTCAGCCAGTGGTGGGATTCAAGTAATTTAACAACCGGTTCTCTGCCCTCGTGATTTCTTCCAACAACCACTTTGCCAAACTGCTCAGAAAGTTAACAACCGGTTCTCCCGAAGTGGTGCAAACCGGCTGAATCCCATCACTGCCCTTGGCACTCCGGGCAGTGGTGGTATTCAGCCAGTGGTGGGATTCAAGTAATTTAACAACCGGTTCTCTGCCCTCATGATTTCTTCCAACAACCACTTTGCCAAACTGCTCAGAAAGTTAACAACCGGTTCTCCCGAAGTGGTGCGAACCGGCTGAATCCCATCACTGCTTCCTGCTTTTTAGGGAAGCCTAGGTCAGAACAGGAGCCGACATCCGAGCCGAATGCATTCCATATTTACAAGTAAAATGGGATTTGTAAACTCACCGGCTGTGTTTCTTTTCTGGATCTCAGGCCCGACGATGCTCAACAATCACGCCATGCAGTCCAACGGCGAGATGAACGGGGCACACGCCTCACAGCCCATGGTCTCCAGCTCGCACTGCACTCCGCCCCCACCCTACAACCCAGACCCCAGCCTTGTCAGGTACGGACGCCACAGGTGGTGGTGGGGGGAGGGGCAGCCCCTCTTGTCTGTTTTAACGTCTAGCTGATCCAGGGATGGGGACCCCAATGATGTTCCAGGTGCAATAACCTTGATGACTTGTGGACTACAGTTCCCATAATCCCCCAGTCATGCCAGGGTGGAAGGCCGCTGGTCTAGGGGGTCTCCTGAGTGAGCAGGGGGTTAGACTAGAAGACCTCCAAGGTCCCTTCCAACTCTGTTACTCTACATCTTATATCATCTCTGGAGCAAGCTGGTTTTGGGCTGAGGGCTGCGCACAATTCGATTCCAGGGGTCTCCAAACTTTGCAACTTTGAAGACTCGTGGGCTTCAACTCCCAGAATTCCCCCAGCTGGTTGCCAAATTCAGAGACCCCTGGCCTAAAATACCTTAAAGGTAAAGGTTCCCCTCGCACATATGTGCCAGTCGTTCCCGACTCTAGGGGGCGGTGCTCATCTCCGTTTCAAAGCCGAAGAGCCAGCGCTGTCCGAAGACGTCTCCGTGGTCATGTGGCCGGCATGACTCAACGCCAAAGGCGCACCGAACACTATTACCTTCCCACCAAAGGTGGTCCCTATTTTCCTACTTGCCTTTTTTACCTGCTTTCGAACTGCTAGGTTGGCAGAAGCTGGGACAAGTCACAGGAGCTCATCCCGTTATGCGGCACTCGGGATTCGAACCGCCGAACTGCCGACCTTTCGATTGACAAGCTCAGCGTCTTAGCCCCTGAGCCACCGCGTCCCTTAGAATACCTTCCTCCCTCCCCAAAAATTGGAAAATCATCCTCCTGACACGCCATTCGTGGAAACCAATTCTGCAGTTCTCAAGAATTTGGGCAGATGGTTGCTGGGTGCCTCCTCGTTGGGGAGGATGGGTTTGGTAGTGCTGCGGCTCCTTGCCCAACGGCACCACACAAACCCTGTTGGCAAGTTCTTCTGAACAGACTGGCACAGGACGTCAGGATTTAATCTAATTTTTGATGATGATGATGATGATGACGACGAAATATCTCGCTTCTGTCAGGATTTAATCTTTTTTTTTTTTAATTCTCCTTTATTTTCCTTGGCAGTTTTCTAGCAGGATTGGGTTGCTCGAACTGCATTGACTATTTCACTTCGCAAGGTTTACAGACTCTTTATCACCTGCAGAATTTGACCTTGGAGGTAAATGCACCTTTTCGGAAAGGTCTCCTGCTTGTGGGGTGGGGGTGGGCACGGAGGGATCAACGGGGATGAGGAGGGGTGCAGGACCCCAACCCATTTCTCCCCCCCACCCCCTTTTGCAATGTTCCCTTCGCTCCGTCTGGGGCCTCTCCATGCCTCCCCATCCAAGGACTTGGCCCATTTTGCAAAAAAAAAAAAACTAAATTCATATCCGGTGGCAAAGGTGAATACAGGTTGCCTCCCCCCACCACCACCACAATCCCCCCATTTTCCATTTTCTTCTAACATCTTCCTTCTCTTCCCCCTCTCCCCGCAGCTCTTGTGGTCAGGAGGACGGAGAATAAATTTGGAGATTGTTTTGTAGATGGAAGAAGCTGGGGAGGGTGGGGGTGGGGGTGTGTTGTTTGCTTTCTTTTCATTTCTTGCAAATATTCTTGAAAACAGGATATTTGGGGCTCGGGGTTGAACTGTGGGGGTCCTCGGGGGCTCTCTGAGGTGGGTGGTTTTCTTGCAGACGTTTTAATGACCCAGCTAGGGAACATCATCAGTGCTAGAAGGAAGTGGGAGTTGAGGAGGAGGAAGAGGAGGAGGAGGAGGAGGAGGAGGAGGAGGAGGAGGAGGAGGAGGAAGGACTGTGGGGTACTTGGTGCTCTCTGAGCTACTTGGTTTTCTTGAAGACATTTCATTACCCAACCAAATAACATCATCAGTGTTAGCAATGAATGAGGTTTGCCGAGAGAAGGACAAAGAAAAAGGGAAGGAGGGGGAGGAGGAGGAGGAGGAGGAGGAGGAGGAGGAGGAGGAGGATTCATTCAAACGTTTCATTGCCCAACTAAGCAACATCATCATTCCACCGTCAGTTATGACGTTACCTAGTTGGGCAATGAAACATCTGTAAGAAAACCACCCAGCCTCCGAAAGCACTCAAGGACCCCCACGGGATGGAGATCTGTCCTTCGGAGTTGATCCGCGCCTTCGTCTCTCGGTAGGATCTCGCGGCCCTGAAGATCCCGGAGCAATACCGCATGGTCATCTGGAGGGGCCTCCAAGATCTGAAGCAGAGCCACGATTACGGCGGGCAGCAGCTCCTCCGTTCCAGCAGCAACGCCGCCACCATCTCCATCGGGACTTCCGGAGAGCTGCAGCGGCAGCGCGTCATGGAAGCTGTGCATTTCCGAGTCCGTCACACCATCACCATCCCGAATCGGAGCGGATCCGACGAATGGGCAGACTTTGGCTTCGACCTGCCCGATTGCAAATCCCGCAAACAGTCCATCAAAGAGGAGTTTCTCGAGGGGGAAATCAACTGAAGGGGTCTGGGGGGGACGGGGAGGTCTGGGGCGAGCCAGCCGGCTCTGCGGACCCGTAGATTTTGGTGCCAGACTAAAGCCGCGCCAAAAAAAAAAAAAAAAGTATTGCGGAGAGGTTGTGGTGGCGGACTATCGGCGGTGTCCGCTTTCGTACGCCCGTCGACGGCGTTGTCGTGCAACCCATCGGAAGGAAAGAGATGGCGTTCAACTGGCAGACTCGGAAAAATCGACGAATACATTTCACTTTCATGTGTTTTGCCTACAGCGACGACGTGCGAAAACACAAAGCGATCAGAAGGAAAGAGACTCGGAAAAATCGACGGAAACTTGCATTTGAATTTGCTGAACATCTGGGTGTCAATTTTGCGTCCACAAGGAGAGAGGAGGGGCAGGTTTCGTTCCTGAACAATCAACCCTCGACTTCTCCTCCAACGATGGCCATCGTTTCTTCTGAAAAATGGGTCAATTCCCCCATTTGGTTGAAAAGGATCTAGAAACGAGGGGTACCGCCTTCCGCCGACCCCCATCCCTTCCTTTAACGGACTGCCAAAAAGTGTTTGTTTTTCTACAGTGCTACGTAGACTGAAAACAACAACAGAAACTGTTTATAAGTCGGTCGACAAAGCCAAGTGACGTTTGTATTAGTTAGGCTCACCCTTTGCTCCGCTCGAGCAGACATACGCTGTACATAACTGTATTTAATCACTGTTGTAAGGTTTATGTAAGCTATTTTAAGATGGACGTGGCTTTGTCTACCACCAAGATTTGACCATTTGGGGGTCTAATTCCAAGGGTCTCCTAACTTGGCAACTTTAAGACTTGTGGACTTCAACTCCCAGAACTGCCCAGCCAGCAGCAAATGGGGGGAAATTCTGGGAATTGAAATCCACAAAACTTTGCAACTTGTGGACTTCAGCTCCCAGAATTCCCCAGCCAGCAGCAAATGGCTGGCTAGGGAATTCTGGGAGTTGAAGTCCACAAATCTTAAAAGTTGCCAAGTTTGGAGAGAAAGAGAGACTTATATGTACAGTCAAAGGGATTAAAACTCACAGATAATTTCGGCTTGGGGAGTCCATTCCTAAACTGAATGTCCAATCTCCATAAAGAAACGGATTTTTAAAAAATTATATGTGCTTTGCCATGAAATCCGAAGAGATCCGTGCTTGTGTGATGGAGTTGCGATTCAGAAAATTTTGGGTGTCGTTTGTGGATTCAAAGTTTTCCCTCTTATCACAATTTGCTGCCTAAGAGTCCTGCTTCAGTCTGTCTAATGATAAAATTAGGAGAAATACTTACAACCCCCAAGATAAACAATCTGTACGTAACACCTACATGCAAACTGAATATACACACTTTTTTCAATCTCCAAGGACATTTTACAGGGGTAAAATGCTACCGGTTCGCACCAGTTCGGGCAAACCGGTAGTTGAAAAAAAGCTACCAGTTTATTTCCGACTATCAGCTGTGCCACGTGATTTATATTCTAAATTGGGCGGCACAGCTGTTTCCCCCCTCTCGCTGTTCTACTTACCTTCTTAAGCCTCCTTTTCCCACACTTTTTCCGCACTTTTTCCCCCACATTTGGTGCACGCATCAAACCCACCACAAACCGCGGAAAATTTCACCACTGGACTGACCCAAACATGCAGCAAATTCCTGGGGAATTTTTTTTGGGGAAAAAATAGCTAAGATTAAAAAGAAGAAAAAAAATTAAAGAGGAAAGTTTAAAATCTTTAGAAAGTGTAAAAAAAAAAAAACTCCACTCTTGCCAGTCTCCCGAATGTAAATTCAACGGATCGTAAATATTTAAAAAAAAGGTTGTATTAATTTTGGAAGATTGTCCTCTGATCCCAAACACATTTTTCCCCCCCAACTTTCAAGTTGTTGTTGAAGCTTGGAGGTCCAAATTTAAACAGTGCTCCGAGTTGTTTATAGCAGGAAAAAAAATATATCAAAATTCTCCAGCCAGGTCCAGGATTGAGTTGACTTTTAAAAAGCGTTCCTTTTACGTTTTTTAACGCAACGCATCTTACCCAAGCAAGGGATTCACACGGCTTGGTTTATTTGCTTGCAGAATTGGTGTTGTTACTGTTGTGTTTGTGTGTGTGTGTGTGTGTGTGTGTGTGTGCGTGTGTGTGTTGAAACAGCTGGCTGTTTCGCAAACAAACACATTTCCAGGTGATTTCGAATTCCCCATCTTACTAGCAGTTTCTGCGCGTGGGACGAGGGGTAAAACTTCCTCCTTGTCTAACCAATTCTCCGAGCCAACTGAGAGAGGCGTCCCCGAACTGTGCTTTGCGATCCCGGATCCCGAGATCGAATCACGCCAGCCAA
This sequence comes from Pituophis catenifer annectens, assembly GCF_029215685.1. Taxonomy (NCBI): domain Eukaryota; kingdom Metazoa; phylum Chordata; class Lepidosauria; order Squamata; family Colubridae; genus Pituophis; species Pituophis catenifer. The sequence goes on along the minus strand of NW_027256898.1, from coordinate 1,962,857 downwards.
GTAGAAATCCAGTTAAAGCACTTTACTTAAAAAAAAAAAAGTGGAAAAAAAAACCTTTTCAGTCTCTTATGTTGTGGCAGTAAGAAAAAATGTCTTTTCTGAGCTCTTTTCTGAGCTCTTTTCCCTGGCAGCAGTATTAACTATTGTAGAGTTCTAGGTAAGCCAAGATTAGCAGCCAAAAATAAAAAAAATAGCCCAGGAAGAAGCAATGAAAGCTATCACTGGCTTATTTGCTTGAAGGGCAACTATGGTTGATTCTGATTTTTTAAAAAAATTGCTTTTTTTAATGCGGAGAAGAAAGTAGAAGAGACGGAGAACTATCTTTTTATCTAAAAATCTCTGCTTTAGGATAGGGCAGCGATACCCTACAAAAAACTGATTTATTATCCCCACCACTTCTCAAACCACGGCCTTAAATGACCAAAAAGGGCCAAGAAAAAGTTTCTGAGATGCTGGCCATATCTTAAAAAAAAACAAAACCGCACATTTGCGCCAGATTGATATTTTCTCCCACGGGGGAAAAAAAAAAAAATTACGTTGTCACTGGAAAAAAAGAGGCTTAGGGCCGTTTTTCAACACTTACGACCGTTGGTTCACGAGATTCCAAATTCCGGCACTTGGCAACCGACTCGTCTTTATGACGGTCGCAGAGTCCCGAGGTTGCACGCGATTTCTCTTTGGCGAACGCTCCCGACACGCAAAGCCGATAGGGGACTCGGGTTCACTGAACAACCGCGGCATGAAAACGAGGCGAAATTCATTCGAACCGCCGTCTCGCTTAGCGACAGGAAAACGTTGGCGGTCTGCGGTGGTCGTATCTCGAGGACTACCCGTACTACACATAACATGGCGAAGAGTTTAAAGTTGATTAGAATTCACGGCTTTTGTGGGACTGGCTCAGGACGCAGCAAATATATCCGCTTCTTTCTGGATGATCGTTCAGACTAGTAGTGTGTTTAGCCGGATCTATCCGGTTTTGGCAAACTGGTAGCGGCGGCTGCAAGAGGCTCCGCCCACACACCCGGACGTCATCACATCACGTTTTTTGACGCTCTGCGCATGCGCTCAAGACCCTGCGCATGTGCGGAGATGGCCGGTGTGCTCGCATTTGCGAACCGGTAGCGAAGGTAAGCGAATGCCATCCCTGATTCAGACAATAATGCTGGCTTCAGTTTCGGGGATCGGACTGGGACCCCAAGAATCAGACAGAAATGGACTTCAGTTTAGTTTTGGTTTTTCCCCCTGAATGGTCAAACATGTTTGCTTTGCTGTAATGATCTTTCTGAGGAACAAAAAAAAAAGAAATTCTTATTTTTGTAAGGTTTTTTTTTTTTTCCCTTTTGGTAATACAATAAATGTATTTCGAATGTTGTCTTCCCTCTACAGGGAGGGGGAAAAAAAATCCCTTTTGTATAAATGCATCTTTTTTTCCCACATTCCTGAGCAAATATTTCTGACTGTGCTGTAGCCAAAATATTTAACACTAATGTTAATCGTTCCAAGTGTTTTAAAGCAGTATTTCTCTGCCTTAGCAACTTTTAAAACGGGTGGACTTCGACTCCCAGAATTCCTCAGCTGTTATGTCTGGACTTCAACTCCCAGAATTCCCCAGCCATTATGTTTGGATTTTAATTCCCAGAATTCTCCAGCCAGTATATCTGGACTTCAACTCCCAGAATTCCCCAGCCAGTATTTCTGGACTTCAACTCCCATAATTCCCCAGCCATTATGTTTGGACTTCAACTCCCAGAATTCCCCAGCCAGTATTTCTGGACTTCAACTCCCAGAATTCCTCAGCCAGCATGTCTGGACTTCAACTCCCAGAATTCCTCAGCCAGCATGTCTGGACTTCAACTCCCAGAATTCCCCAGCCAGCATATCTGGACTTCAACTCCCAGAATTCTCTAACCAGTTGACCTCCATGCACCTTAAAGCAGCTAAAGTTGAGAAACACCGTTTTTTAACCACAGCCCATCACTCCCTGCCAGAATGGCTCCTGGAGACTACTGAACGATGGTAGATGTAGTCAAAACAGTCCAGAGAACCCAAATGGAGGGAAGCCGATCCAGAAACAAATCTTGTTAGAAAACATTTCATTTTATTTTTAACTTTTAAACTCACCAGGCCTAGGAGTGTTCTGAGCAATCATTTCATCCAGACAATTCTCTTTTTTTTAAAAAAAATAAAATATATCAAGGTGACAAGTACATCCTGAGATGCTAGCTTTCTACATGCAGGAGTGGAAGGAGAATTTAACGACATCTCCCTTGGGAAAGGTTCAAACTCGAAAAACCAATGCAGGTAAAAATTAAAAAAACAACAACAGTCACTCACCAAAAAGGAAGGAGACGTTGGTCCAATGGCCATCATATTTTAATCACAGTCTTCATCAATTTTTTAACCTTTTGCTGCTCCTAGTTGGGTGGGGAGAAGTGGTACCCGAAGACTTTCCACCATCCTTTTCTCAGCCTCCGATGGTTGCCCCGAGAACTACAGATCCCATGCTGCTGGAAAACCTCTCGTAGTTCCAAAGCGCCGGAATCTGAACTTTGGCAAAAATTCCATCAACTATTCATGATACTTCGCCCAATGCCCCCTCCGACTATTAATGAAATAAAGACAAATTTAAAAGAAGCGTCTTCCAAAGCGATTCTTTACACTCGGGTCTCTTTGCAAACCTATCCTTTTATTTCGATGCCTTGAGAATCTTTCCAAGTGGATCTCCAAGACCAGGGGGGGATTCCTACAAGGCTTCAGACATTATTTGGGTTTTCTGGATGGATCAGCAAATACTCACTTTTGGGGTTTGATTATTTTTACTGAATCAGTTTCCCAGGTACGATGGATTCAGAAGGCTCGGCTAGGAATCTGCAGAGTGCCTCCTGCAAGCAAAAATATAATAATAATAGAATAGAATAGAATAGAATATAAGAATAGAATAGAATAGAATAGAATAGAATAGAATAGAATAGAATAGAATAGAATAGAATAGAATACAGTAAACTAGATTAGAATAGAATAGAATATAGTAAACTAGAATAGAATAATATAGAATGGAATAGAATGGAATGGAATAGAATATAGTAAACTAGAATATAATAGAATGCAAAATATAATAATATAATATAATATAATATAATATAATATAATATAATATAATATAATATAATATAATATAATATAACATAACATAACATAACATAACATAATATATGATATGATATATGATTGATATGATATGATATGATATGATATAATATAATATAATAAATATAATATAATATAAGAATAGAATAGAACATAGTAAACTAGAATAGAATAGAATAGAATAGAATAGAATAGAATAGAATGGAATGGAATGGAATGGAATGGAATGGAATGGAATGGAATGGAATGGAATGGAATAAATAGAATAAAATAGAATAGAATAGAATATAGTAAACTAGAATAGAATAATATAGAATAGAATAGAATAGAATAGTAAACTAGAATAGAATAGAATGCAAAATATAATATAATAATATAATAATATAATATGATATGATATGATATGATATGATATGATATAATATAATATATAATATAATATAATAATATAACATAACATAACATAACATAACATAACATAACATAACATAACATAACATAACATAACATAACATAACATAATATAATCCCTTTTGTATAAATGCATATTTATACCAATACAATATAATACAATACAATAACAACAATAAAAATTTTAAAGAAGATACTTGGCCGATCCCTAGGATGCTGGCAGCAACCCGTATGAACCATCAGCACCAGTCAATGATATTTGTGATACATATTTAAATGTTCAGTTGACAATAAATCTGACCTGACTCAGTTTCCACACACAGAGAAAGAAGATCAAATGGAGTTTTCCTTCTCGGTTTGTTTGGATCAAGAACCGGGGGGGGAGGGGGTCTTAGTGGTACTTATAGGGGGTCCCTCACCGGAAAGCCACAGGTGCCTTCTTCGTATCCGTGACCGCTACAGTTCTTTCCTCCGTGTTCCGGAGAAGGGCTGTTGCACCGCCGTGACCGCCGGACGACTCCTAATCCACAGGAGACGGGGCAGGGCGTCCATGAGGCCCACGGAGACCACGCTCCATCCACTAAGGCAAAGAACAAACCATAGTTTAATCTCCCGAGACGTGACTTGGAAAGGGGGGAGAGCATCTTTCCCACCTCCGAAACCATCTTTTGGGGGAGTGGTACGGCTTTGAGGTCTGGCTCCGAAAAAGCAGAGGGGGTCGTTAACTGTGACGGTCTGTGGGAAAGACCTCGTGAGATGGAAGGAGGAGCCGCAGACTATATATCGGTCTGATAAGAGGCCACTGAGCCTTCAAAAGGAAAAGGGGCATAGGAAGCACCTCAAAAGGGACCCTCCCTAGTTTCTTGGGCTGTAAAGAGGAGGAGGAAGAAATATTCTCATGGTCTGCGAGAAGGAAGGGATGCAGTAGGCAATGGTTAGATAAGAGGCCGCTGAGCCTTCAAAAGGAAAAGGGACATGGGAAGCATCTCACAAGGGACCCTCCCTAGTTTCTTGGGCTGCAAAAGTGAGAGGGGAAGAGAGGTACTTTCAGACTTGCGAGATTTTGCTCCTGTAGTGGGAGATAGGAGGTTAAGCCACAGACTAGATATCAGTCTGATAAGAGGCAGCTGAGCCCTCAGAAGGAAAAGGGGTGTGGGAAGCACCTCAGCAGGGACCCTCCCTAGTTTCTTGGGCTGTAAAGAGGAGGGGGCAGAAATATTGTCATGGTCTGTGGGAAGGACCTTGGGACACAGGAGGAAGAAATGCAGACTAGGCAATGGTTAGATAAGAGGCAGCTGAGCCCCCAGAAGGAAAAGGGGTGTGGGAAGCACCTCAGCAGGGACCCTCCCTAGTTTCTTGGGCTGTAAAGAGGAGGGGGCAGAAATATTGTCATGGTCTGTGGGAAGGACCTTGGGAGACCGGAGGAAGAGATGCAGACTAGGCAATGGTTAGATAAGAGGCAGCTGAGCCCCCAGAAGGAAAAGAGGTGTGGGAAGCACCTCAGCAGGGACCCTCCCTAGTTTCTGGGGCTGTAAAGAGGAGGGGGCAGAAATATTGTCATGGTCTGTGGGAAGGACCTTGGGACACAGGAGGAAGAGATGCAGACTAGGCAATGGTTAGATAAGAGGCAGCTGAGCCCCCAGAAGGAAAAGGGGCGTGGGAAGCATCTCAGCAGGGACCCTCCCTAGTTTCTTGGTTTTTTTAAAAAAGCTGAGATTCCAAATTAGTTAGAAAGTGATTGATAAGCTGGTGTTGTGTCTCGAAGAAAAGGGAATTCCATCAGGTAGTGTAATGGTCTGTGGGAAAGACCTCAGGAGGAAGAGACACAGACTAGACAATAATCAGATAAGTGGCAGCTGAAGAAAAAGGGGCGTGGGAAGCAACTCAGAAAGGACCCTCCCAAGTTTCTTGAGCTGTAAAGGTCATTAGAAGCTCCTTCCCTGAGTGGTGCGGTGGCCTAGAGGTGGAACTCTGGCCTCACAATCAGGAGGCTGTGAGTTCGATCCTAGGTAGAGGGAAATATTTCTCTCCCTGGGCACAATGAGAATTTATCTGCTGAATAAAATTCCGCACTGGCGACAGGAAAGGCATCCGGCCAGTAAACACTCAGCTCCATTCAGACTCCACCCCGCAAGGGATGACGGGGTCATTAAGAGGAGATGATGATTAGAAGCTCCTTCCCTGTTGAAGGAACTGAGGAATCTACTCAGGAAATATCTCTGAAAGGATGAACCAGTGAGTCACGGGGTTGCTAGTCCTCATTAAATACCGGCACAGTGGCTCGAGTGGCATAATCCGAGTTGCTCCTTCTCCCCTTTGCAAGGGAGACCTCCTCTGGAAGGGGGAGGACTGTCACATAACCGGAGCCGTTTCTTGATCCCCGAACACGTCTCCAGGCACACCGACCAAGGGGACCACACCGACCAGCTGCCGTTAGCTGAGACGAGGGAAGACAGAAAGAAGCAAAGGCAATACTGATTGGTGGCGGGGCTGGTCAGAGACCAATTAAAACAGAACAGGCAGGTAGTCCTCGATTTACGACCACAATGGAACCCAACATTTCTGTTATTATTATTTTTATTCGGACGGCGAAGAAAATGGACTTACTGGGACAAGGCTGCAGGTTGGGGCACCTCTTGAGGTCAGCCAAAGGGCCCAGGCAGCGCATACCGCTCTCCTCGTGGGTGCATTCACGGATGCGCATCTGGTTTTGGATGCCGCAAGTGACGGAGCAGGGGGACCACGGCGACCACGGCGACCAGGTGCTCTTGGCTAGGCCGGGAGAGGGGGGAAAAAAACCCCCCACAGATAGCATTCAACTTCGCTTAGCGACCATTCCAAGTTACGACGGCACTGGAAAAAAAGTGAGTTTAAGGCCATTTTTCACCCTTTACGACCGTTTCAAGCACGGTCCCGTGATTTACATCCGGACGGCTTGGAAACGGGTTCACATTTACGACGGCCGCAGTGTCCTGGCCCCCCCTTTTGCGACCTTGCGACGATCAAAGTCAATGGGGATGCCGGTTTCACTTAACAACCGTGTGACGAATTTAACGGCAGGGATTCGCTTAAACAAGCGCGGCGAGGAAAAGCCGTACAACAAATTTCTCACAAATCCGGGGCTCCCTTCGTGGCCGTACCTTGTACCGATAATCCTTGACCTTATGACTATAAGGGAGCCCCGAATTTCGGTTGCTGAGTGAGGCATTTGTGAAGTGAGCTTTGCCCCCCGTTTTACAGCCTTTTTTTTTGCCATGGTTATTAAGCGAATCCCTGCAGCTGATCAGCGAGCCACGCGGTTGTTAAGTAAATCCGGCTTTCTCGTGGAGTTTGGAGGTCACAAAGGGGGATGGCGTGATCCCAGGGCACTGCAACCGTCATAAGTACATGCCAGTTGCCAAGCATCTGCATTTTTGATCACATGACCATGGGAATGCTGCAATGATTGTAAGTCTGAAAAACAATCATAAAAATCACTTTTTTAGTGCCGTCGTAACTTTGAATGGCCTCTCCATGAGCTGTCGTTAACCTGAAGACTAACTGAACATGCTCAGACCATTTGGCTCTGTTCCAGTGCAAATTTCCCCCACCCTATAGAAATTCACATCTGGGGAGAGGGGTTTACCTGTACAGCGCGAGCCGTCGCCGATGAAGCCACTCTGGCAGGCGCAAACGTAGGAGCCCAGAGTATTCAAACACAATGCGTTTTGGTTACACTTGTGGGTGCCTCTCGTACATTCGTCGACGTCTGAGAAAGAGAAAAAAAAAATCAGAAATAAAATATAACTTAATATATACTTGATCATTCGTGCAGCTAGGATTTTATTTGCAGAAAATCGGAAAAAACGAAGAGATCCCTACGGACGAGGATGCGATTAGGAAAATATTAGAATGCGCGGAAATGAATAGGTCGGTCAACGCTCGAACTCGAAGAGAAGGAACAACCTGATTATTATAACGTAGGGGAATTATTTTATCCATGGTTAGAGGATAGATATGAAAAGTGGGGGAAAAAAAGCGGAAGAGTGAAATAGAGAAAATGTTTCGACGAAGTTAAACGAGTTAAGAAGAGGATTGTTATTAGTATTAGGTAAGGTATATATTGGTATTAGTATTAAGTATAGAATAGATAAAATGATAAATATGGTTGTAAATTGTAATCGTTATGGTATAAAATATTTGCAGAAAATATATGTTTACACTGTTTAATGGAAGATGATGTTTGAATTAAATTAAAATAAAATAAATTATTAAAAAAAAAAGAAAAGAAAATATAACAGAAACACTGAAGTGGGCCAAAGAAGAAGAATCTGTTGTCCAAAAATGTCAAAATTGGAACCCACAATCTCATACAGGTAGTGGTCCTAAGACTTACACAAACTCACTAAAACCTCACCGGGCAAGTGAGAAAACTTCTCCCTACCTACGCAGCGAACTAGGCCATCTCCTTCTAAGCCCCGGGGGCATCGGCAGAAATACGACCCGTAGGTGTTGGTGCACATGGCCTCGTCCAGGCAGCTCAGGGCTGTTTTCCTCTCACACTCATTGATGTCTTTTGGAGGGGAAAAAGGGAGGAGGAGGAGGGGGGGAGGTGGAAAAGAAGAGGGGGAGGAGGAGGAGGAGGTGGAGAGGAGGAGAAGAGGAGGAGGAGGAGGAGGAGAGGAGGAGGAGGAGGAGAAGGAGGAGGAGGAGAAGAGGAGGAGGAGGAAGAGAGGAGGAAGAAGAGGAGGAAGAGAAGGAGAAGAAGAGGAGGAGAAGAGGAGGAGAAGGAGGAAGAAGAGAAGGAGAAGAAGAGGAGGAGGAGGAGGAGAGGAGGAGGAGGAGAAGGAGGAGGAGAAGAAGAGGAGGAGGAAGAGAGGAGGAAGAAGAGGAGGAAGAGAAGGAGAAGAAGAGGAGGAGGAGGAGGAAGAAGAGAAGGAGAAGAAGAGGAGGAGGAGAAGAGGAGGAGGAAAAGGAGAGGAAGAAGAAGAGGCGGAGGAATAGTGAAAGAGGAGGAAAGGAGGAGAGAAGGGGGAATGGAGGAGTGGTGGAAAAGGAGGAGGAAGAAAGAAAGAGAAAAGGAAGAAAGAAGAAAGGGAAAAGGAATGGGAGAGAAGGAGGAGGAGAAGTGAAGGAGAAAGAACAAGGAAGGCAGGAAGGAAGGAAGGAAGAGAGAAAAGGGAAGGGAAGGGAAAGAAAGGAGAAGATGGAAGGGGAGGGAAGAAGGAAGGAAGGAGAGAGGAAGAGAAGAAAAATTACACTCTTTATAAAAAAAATTGGCTGCATTATGGTTGTAAGTCCAGGATAAAGAACTGAATTTGAATACTTTGAATGTGATATTGATATTGAACATTGATAATATTTTGAATATATTATCATCTTGGAAAGAAGAGAAGAAGGATGTGTCAATGAAGATTCAATCATCCAGGCCAAAAGTGTCTTAAAAAGGTTTAAATGATGGCCACTGGACCAGTTGATTTTAACCTTTTTAAGAAAGATAAGAAGAAGGATAAATGATAATACTACAGCCATACGACATGAATTAAGCATCTGTCCCTCCTTGTCGATCATCCTGCTGCTTTCGATCTGAGAGACTGCTAATCTGGGATCCCTTTTCCTGGAGATTCCACAGGCTCTCTGATCGATTGATTGATTTTTATTTGCTAGGGGGATCCACTTAACTCATCCCCGTCATGAATTTCCCATCGTTTTAAATCTCCTTTTCGGTTACAAAACCTACTTCGGTGACCCTCGCTCGGAGCAGATTTCACCATTCTCGCAAATGCTAACGCACAGACCCAGGCGCACATCGCAAACGCACAGCTACACCAAGAGACAAAGCTCAAAAGTTACCGACACAATGCACACCCCTGCCTTCGAATCCCGGGTTGCAACGGCAGCTCCTTTCTCCTCGGCTTCCCTCGCAGGTTTTGCTGACGTCTGAAATGGAAGCAACGCGGCTTGTCTGTTCTGGGGGTTTCAAGGGAGCGTCAAATCAGAACGGCACGCTCAAATTAAACCGAGATTTAACACTGGAAGTTTTTAAGAAGAGATTGGATAACCATTTGTCTGGTGTAGGGTATCCTGCCTAAGCAGCGGATTGGACTAGAAGACCTCCAAGGTCCCTTCCAACTCTGCTATTCTATTCTATTCTATTCTATTCTATTCTATTCTATTCTATTCTATTCTATTCTATTCTATTCTATTCTATTCTATTTACTCTTCTATTATATTTTCTATTATATTCTATTTTCTTTTCTTTTCTTTTATTTTCTATTCTATTCTACATCTTTTCTGCATTCTGTTCTGTTCAGATTCTATTCTATTCTATTCTATTCTATTTTGTCTTCTTCTCTTCTCTTCTCTTCTCTTCTCTTCTCTTCTCTTCTCTTCTCTTCTCTTCTCTTCTCTTCTCTATGCTGTCCATGAATTAAAAGAGACAGAGAAAAATCCACTACCTTTCTTTATTAAGAAGAGCCTCTCGGCTACCAAAACACGTCCGGGAACCTCCGAATGGAAATCGTAAACCAGGGCTCGGACGTAACCAAAACTGGACTCCCTGCGAGATGGAAAGAGGAAAAAAAAAACACAGTAAATATTGGCCAATTCTGAAAGGAAAAAAAAAAGAGAGAGAGAGAGAGACACATCTGTAAAAAGAAAGTTACAGGTTGCCCTTAACTTAACGACCAGAATTGAGGCCAAAATTCATGTCGCTAAGTGAGACATTGGTTAAAGTGAGTTTTGCCCCCGTTTTACAACCTTCCTTGCCATGGTTGTTAAGTGGACGCTGAATGGCCCCTCCCTGGCTGGGGAACAAATAGAAGGAAAGGGGAGTGATGGTCATAGGAGACAACCGTTCGTATTTCTGAAGATTTTGCTCAGGGTGTTTCGTGCCACAGAGACTGCTTGCCAGAATTTAATTTGCAGCTCACGGCCTGGCAATTATGGCAAGGAATTGATAAGATCTGTTACTGCAATTAACTCCTTGAAGGACTCTTGCCTGGACTTTTCGGTGGGTGAATGCCATTAATTCACGAGAGGTAAATAAAGAGGGGTTTTTCGCGACCAGGAGTCTGTTTTTTTGCTTCTGCTAAGGCTGGGTCAGAACGTAACGCGGTTCTTATTTTACAAGCGGACAGAAAGCAAGCCAGCCTACGTTAAACCGCTGATCACCATCTTTTCCACCTCGTCGGCGATGACCACGGCTTGGTCGTCCAGCAGGGTCAGCGGACGCGGTTCCTTGATCCACTGAACGAAGCTGGAAGGCGAGAGGTGAAGGTACTCGGGTAACCGGAGGACCGCTGTATCTCCTTCCAAAAAGGGTCCAACTTCTTTTCCCAAAACAAAAAGAAGAATGGGGGAGGGATGAGGGAAGAGGAGATGCATCGATCAGAAACATGTCAGGGAAAAGGAAGGAGCTAATCCCCTTTTGGAAATGACTCTGGTAAGACGAGAAAGGAAAGAAGGAAATCTTATATATATTATCCTATTCTATATTCTATATTCCATTCTATTCTTCTATATTCCATTCTATTCTTCTATTTCTATTCTATTCTTATTTTATTATTATTCTATTCTATTCCAATATCTATTCTATTCTATTATTCTATTCTATTCTATTCTATTCTATTCTATTCTATTCTATTCCATTCCATTCCATCTATTCTATTCTATTTCATATTTTCTATTCCATTCCATTCTCTTATCCTATCCTATCCTATCCTATCCTATCCTTCTATTCTATTCTGTTCTGTTCTGTTCCGTTCCGTTCCGTTCCGTTCCGTTCCGTTCCATTCCATTCTCTATCTTATCATCTTATCCTATCCTATCCTATCCTATCCTATCCTATCCTATCCTATCCCATCCCATCCCATCCCATCCCATCCCATCCCATCCCATCCCATCCCATCCCATCCCATCCCATCCCATCCCATCCCATCCCATCCTATCCTATCCTATCCTAGTATAGCTGGCACCTGGCTCAATAGAAGTAACTGTGAGAGTGATCTTGGAGTCCTAGTGGACAATCCTATTTGAGCCAGCTGTGTGCTGCAGCGGCCCAAAAGGCCAATGCAATCCTAAAATGCATCCACAGAGGATAGAATCAAGATCGCATGAAGTGTTGAGACCACTTTATAAGGCCTTGGTAAGGCCACACTTGGAATACGGCATGCAGCTTTGGTCGCCACGATGTAAAAAAAGATACGGAGACTCCGGAAAGAGTGCAGAGAAGAGCCACAAAGAGGATTCACTGGAGGATAAAACATACGAAGAACTGGGTATGTCTAGTTTAATGAAAAGAAGGACCAGAGGTGAGATGATAGCATCGTTCCAATATCTCAGGGGCTGCCCCCAAAGAAGAGGGAGTCAAGCTATTCTCCAAAGCACCCGAGGGCAGGACAAGAAGCAACGGATGGAGATTAATCAAGGAGAGAAGCAACTTAGAACTAAGGAGAAACACCCGTGCATTTATTTTTCCCTGCCTAACCGCAAGACTGTGTTTTTCTCACCACTCACTCCATCTTACCGATCGATGTTCCTTCCAGGGCGAAATAGAATCTCAGTCCCGAAGGGTTTAACAGTTGAAAGCGGCTTAAATCGTAAGCTTCAACTCCCAGAGTTTTGGGGATCAGGGCATGGAGCCTCACTTCTGCCCAGAAAAGATTGGGGTAAAAATCATCATCCTGTATCGATAGGAGGGTCAGGATACGGCTGCGGTTGCCCACCCTTATCCTCAGAGTCCTGTTTCCCACTGATCCCAACCGCTGTCGGTAGCTGCAAGGAAGAAAGACGGTCTGTAAAAAGAAAGTTACAGGTTGCCCTTAACTTAACGACCAGAATTGAGGCCAAAATTCACGTCGCTAAGTGAGACATTGGTTAAAGTGAGTTTTGCCCCCGTTTTACGACCTTCCTTCCCATGGTTGTTAAGTGGATTCCTGCCGTTGTTAAGTCAGTCACGTGATTGTTAAGCGAATCTCGTTCCCCGTTGATTTCGCCTGACAGAAGGGGATCAGGGACAGCGACCGTCATAAATACGGACCACTTGCCAAGCATCTCAATTTTGTTCACATGATCCTGGGGAGGCTGAGAGTGGGTGCGGTGGCCTAGAGGTGGAGCTCTCGCCTCACGCCTTGTGAGTTCGATCCTAGGTAGAGGCAGTTATTTCTCTCTCTCTGGGCACAATGAGAAATAGATCTGTTGAACAAAACTCCACACTGGCAACAAGAAAGGCATCCGGCCAGGAAATACTCAGCTCCATTCAGTTGCCCAGACTCCACCCCGCAAGGGATTATTCTATTCTATTCTCTCCTTTCCTCTCTTCTCCCCTCTTCTTCCAATCTGTCCCTCTACTCCTCTCTCCATTCCCACTCGGTTGTTGTGTTTCTTTTCAATTCAATATATTTTCAAGATGGTATCCGAACAACCCCGATTCTCTATTTACATACATTTTCCTTTCAATTTCTTTTCTATTTTACTGGTTACGCATATATCATCATTAACGTACATTTATACGATGACACCTTTTTCGTTTTCCCCCTCTTTCCCCCTTTTTCATTTACTCAGGGGTCATCTAGGTCTCTATTCCTTTTTTTGGTCTTTTCTCTCATTTACTTTTACCCTATTGTTGTGACTCCGACCCCCCGAGCCTGTCCTAACAGAGGGAGAGGACTCAGAAGGTGAAGGAGAGGATTTGGCAAGGCCTCCCTCTCCAGGACCCTCCTCTCTGGCAATGCCTCAGGTTTCCTCCGAAGGCCAAGAAGAGATATGCCAGGAGCAAGGCACTTCGGAGCAGCCGCAGATAGAGAGCGAGGGGGATGAGTTTTGGCTGGATCCCAGACAGCGTCGGAAGGATAAGCGCGCGCAGCAGAGAAAGAGGCCAGAGATTGAGCTGAGTCACTGGACCACACCCCACAAGGGATAAAAGGGGGTTGTGTTGGCTATTCAGGCCTTGTGACGGACAAATTGAAAAGCTCGGAAGTCATATCGTGTTTCTAGAACCCTGTTAGAATCTCTTTTTGGATTTCTTCGGACTGGACTTTGACAATTCTTTGCTTTGTGGAATTAATTTGGTATATCGGACTGAGGAGAAAAAACCTCCCTTAGTGAGTAAAATCTCTTGGCAGGCAGTTCATGGGTCCCTGCCAAGACTGTTATCTTAAAGGAATTCCTGACTGTTTGATTTGTTAACTCCTGGCTGTCTATTTGTGTGTGTGTGTGTGCGTGCGACGGGGACAGAACACTTATCCAATTTGTTAATCTCTAATCTGCGGACTATCTGTGCCTTGAGAATTTCCTAGGAAATGCCCAATATATACCCATCATCTCTTTACCATCTCGAACGGGCCGAGCGGGTTAAGAAACCTGTTCTTCGCGGCCTCGCCCAGCAACCTTACCTGTGGAACTGCGGGCTTTGCCCCGTGTAAAACTTGTACCAGATCACGCTGGGCGAACGTCGGTTGGCGGAAGCCGAGACGGAGACGTGGAAAGTGACGCGTGGCTCTTTCACGTGGAGGAGACACACCTGCTCGCCCATCTCGTCACAAACAGAAGCGTCGGAAACGGTGATGTGGAAGGCAGGGGCTGCAAACAAGCAAAGGGAAATTTTGGAATTCTTTAAGAAGAAGAAGCAAGCAAGCAAACCAAATTCTGAACGTTTTCAGCACGCTGGATACTTGTTCGTCCCTTTTCTTTACCTTGCCTTGTGGAAAGGGACACTACTAATAATCCCACTTGGCCAAATAAAATATTCAATAATCCAGGAGTTGTTCTCAAGGGGGACAATAGAAACATAGAATCCTAGTGCTGGAAGGGTCCTCGGAGGTCTTCCAGTCGAACCCACTGCCCAAGACGGGAGACCTTATACCATCCTAGAGAAAAACAATGTCCTTTGCTTCCTCCAGTTTCAAGCAGGTTATTTTAAAAGGTTTAAAAGAGTACAAATAGATGCCATTTTTTTTCTTTCTTCTTTTTCTTTTTTTACTTCTTCTTTCTCCATCAAGCCCAGAAATAGTCCCAAACAGGCCAGTTTAAAAAAAAAAATTTAAAGTACAAATAAATGCCTATCAATCTTTCTTTCTTTCTTTCCTTTCTTCCTTTCTTTTTCTTTTTTCTTCCTCTTTCTTCTTTCTTTCCTTCTTTCTTTCTCTCTCTCTCTCTCTATCTTTATCTTTCTTTCAGTCTTTCTTTCTTTCTCTCTCTCTCTCTCTTTCTTTCTACCTTTCTCTGTCAAGCCCAGAAATAGTGCCAAGCAGGCTAGTTTAAAAATTTTTTAAAAGTACAAATAAATGCCAATCTTTCTCTTTCTTTCTTTCTTTTTCTTTCTTTCTTCTTTCTTTCCTTCTTTCTCTCTCTCTCTCTATTTTTCTTTATCTTTCTTTCAGTCTTTCTTTCTTTCACTTTCCTTCTTTCTCTCTCTCTCTCTTTCTTTCTACCTTTCTCTGTCAAGCCCAGAAATAGTGCCAAGCAGGCTAGTTTAAAAAATTTTTTAAAGTACAAATAGATACTAATTTTTTCTTTTTTTCTTCTTTTTCTTTCTCTCTCTTTCTCTCACTCTTTCTCTCTCTCTCTCTTTCTTTCTCGCTCTTTCTCTCTCTCTCTTTCTTTCTCCATCAAGTCCAGAAATAGTCCCAAGCAGGGGACTAAAAAAAATGTAAAAGTATAAATAGATGCCAATATTTTCTTTCTTTCTTTTTCTTTTCTTTCTTTCCTTCCTTCCTTCTTTCTTTTTCTTTCCTTCTTTCTTTCCTTCCTTCCTTCCTTCCTTCTTTCTTTTTCTTTCCTTCCTGCCTTCCTTTCTTTCTCTCTCTCTCTTTTTTTTCTTCTTTCTCGGTCAACCCCAGAACGAATTCCCTGAATCCTCCCACCAGCATAATTAATTCCCAACCGTGAGGTGGTGGGCTCCGTCCGTATCCCAGAATTCCACCGGGCATTGAGGAGAATGCTGGGAGTCGAAGTCCCCACCCCTTGGAAGCTGCTGAGGTCACCTAAAAGGACCTCAGGTGGAAGAAAGACGTTGAGTGGGACTTGCCTTGGCAAAGACTGATCCCGTCTCCATCGTAACCTGGCAAGCAACGGCAATAAAACTCCGAAGAAAGCTCGTCCAGTTGGCAAATCGCTTTTGGGTGGCATGGCATCTTCCGGAGGACGCATTCGGGTTTATATGGATCTAAGGAGGAGAAGAGAAACAATAGAGGGGGGGGGAATAACCACTACTACACAGGTAGTCTTTGACTTACAACAGTTAATTTAGTGACCATAGTTACAACAGCACTGAAAAAAGTGACTTAAGACTATTTTTCACACTTACGACCATTGGGGCACCCCCCACCCCACAGTCACGTGATCCAAATTCAAAAGCTTTTGAATTTTGCAAGCAACCCATAGTTACGACAGTGTCACTGTCCCCAGAGTCGCGAGATTTCCATTTTGCGACCTTCGGACCGGGAAGCCAGATTTTCTTAACTCATCATCATCATTTAACGACACCATAATCCCTTGCGGGATGGAGTCTGGGCAATTGAATGGAGCTAGCAGAGTGTTTTAATGGCCGGATGCCTTTCCTGTTGCCAGTGCGGAGTTTTGTTCAGTAGATATATTCTCACTGTGCCCAGAAAGACAAATATTTGTCATTCCTCTACCTAGGAATGAACTCGCAGCCTCCCGCTTGTGAGGCAAGAGCTCCACCTCTTAGGCCACCGCACCACTCATTCTCTTAACAACTGTGTTCCTAAATTAACAGCTGCAATGATTCGCTTAACAGCCGTGGCGAGGAAGGCAGTAAAATGGAGCAAAACTCGCTGAACCTATGTCTCGCTTAGCAACATACATTCTGGGCTCCATTGCGGTCGTAAGCCGAGGACTACCTGTCCTCCATTAATGATACACTAATGTTCAGCTTCGGGGCGGAGATCCTGCCTGAACAATTCACGTTAGCCTCTTATGCCCCATTTACTGAGTATTCTGTGAATAATAATAATAATATAATAATAATAATAATAATAATAATAATAATAATAATAATAATAATATCAACCCGTATCAACCATTAGCACCAGTCAATGGTATTTGTGATGCATTTTTGAATGTTCAGTTGACTGAGTTTCATGTTTAATGAATAAAGTAAATAATAATAATAATAATAATAATAATAATAATAATAATAATAATATCAACCCGTATCAACCATTAGCACCAGTCAATGGTATTTGTGATGCATTTTTGAATGTTCAGTTGACTGAGTTTCATGTTTAATGAATAAAGTAAATAAATAAATAATAATAATAATAATAATGATAATAATAATAATAATAGCCTTTATTGTCATTGTACATCATGTATACAGCGAAACTGGTTTAGCCTCTACTGGTGCAACCCATGAACAGAAAATATAAAATACATTTATGATGTGTGTTATTCTGTATTCTATTTTCCCACATCAAATTAGGGTCAGAGCCAAAACAAGAACGACATCACTAGAAATTCATGATCATTAATTTTATTGATTGTTTTATCCTGCCTTTATTACTGTCTAAGTAACTCAAGGCACCTGTATTATTTTTAACCAGCCATTTGAGGGGGGAAATTAAAAGAGTCCGATGTGCTTTAAAAGAGGGGGTGGGGGGGGAAAATGTAACGCAGGAAATTGGAGACAAGAGGGCTCCGAATTCTTAGGTCCGTCAAAGCAACTCACCGTGAATCAGATTTTTACCCTGCAGGGTGGAGAGGATGATGAAGAGGAGAGGGGAAGGCAGGAAACTCTTCTGCATTTTGATCGAGGGGGGGGGTGTCTCTTTTTCCCGCCAACCTCTCATCCTTCGGTCTAAGAACGCGAGCGAATCATCATCAGCACCGCGTCTATCTGTATCCGGTTGGAACGCGCGTGGCTCCGGACGGAGTCGGCATTCAAAGAACCAGGAGAGTCCGTTTCATTTCAAACCCTTCTGAAAATTCCGGTTCTGGATTCTAGCCAACACCCCCCCCCTCCCCAGAGATTTCATCCTCTTCCAAAGTGGCATCGTGGGGGGAGAAAAAAAGCCCAGAAGATGGGATGGCCGAAGAGACCTGGATGAAAAAACGTCCGACGACTGGCTAGAGATTCCCAATGGAAATTGAATCCTTGCCGCGTTTTCCCAGCGCGAGGCCGAAATGAAGAGTTTGAAGATGTGGGCGGAACAAGGATGAAGATATGCGTAGCTTCCTTGCTTTGGCAAAATATCCACCAGTCAACGAAACCCCAAAAAATTTGATTTGGTGAGGTTGATGTAGGAGATGATTAGGCTGAGGCCGAAGGAGGGAGGGAGGGAGGAGTCAAGGGCGTCATCGGTCTTGAGTCATCTTTGCAACCACAAGAGTCCAGTCTGCCTTAAATTATGTTCGCTCTTATCTACTACCAATTTGCTCTGGAGTATAGTTGGACCTCCGTCTTTTCTGTGGCAGACCCTCAGATATTGGAAGACTGCTTCATGTCCCCCTCTAGTCCTTCTTGTCAAAGTTAGAATATTTTGGACAGGTGATGCGACACCCAGAAAAATACGGCATACTTCACTTAATCACCGCCTTGAGTCCTACGGGAAAAAGGCGGTATAGAAATATAATAAATAAATAAATAAATCCTCCAAGGAAAGATTGAAGGCGAACGAGGAGGTCCAGGCAGAAGAAGAAGATCATGGCTTCAAAAATCAAAGGAACCAGCTTGGACAAAACTCAAAAGCACTTTTTTTGTGCAGCTGTTGATAAAAATAGGCTCGCGCAACATGATCGCCAACATCCGATGACGGATAGGGCACAACAAGAAGAAGATATTCCCAAATTCTGCAGCCGTTCTTCGTATGTTTTACTTCAATCATCTTTGTTGCTCTATTTCGCCCCTTTTTTCCAAAGTCTCAACATCTTTCTTGTAATGCGGGGGACCAAAACTGGATGCGGTATTCCAGGTGCGGCCTTATTAAGGCTTTATAAATCAGTGCCAATACTTCAACTAGTAATCATACTAATTACAATGAATAATCATACTAATGCACAAGAAAAAGGGGGGAAAAACATGAGTGCCATCGTTTAATTGGAGACAGGAAAGCAGAATAAGAAAGTCGAGAGATGTTATTTTGGGGGGGAGGGTTAAAAAAAGGGGGGGTTTATTATTTCCCTCCGGCTTTTTTCTTATGAGTCGGCGGTGGGGCAGGCTCGGAGCTGAGAGACGGGACCTTCACGCCTTTCTGCTTCAGCATTTGGTGGAATTCGAGACGGTCGGTTATGATTTTCTGAAAGACAGTGCCGTCCGTCAGGAAGGGGAGGGGGCAGCCTCACCAGGCCAGGGGTCTCCCTCCTCCTCACCCCACTCTGCCTTTCCACCATCCCAACTACTCCAGTTACCTGCAAGGCCTCTAAAATCTCTTCGTCTGCGATTTCTGCCTGCGGGGACTTGGTGCCGGGGGGTGCTGTAAGCGGCTTGGATAATTTTGCTGCGGAACCTTTCAAACTTTCGAAGAAAGAGAAAAGAAAAGAAGAGAAGAGAATAATATGAGTTGGAAGGGACCTTGGAGGTCTTCTAGTCCAACCCCCTGCTTAGGCAGGAAACCCTACACCACTTCAGACAAATGGTTATCCAACATCTTCTTAAAAACTTCCAGTGTTGGAGCATTCGCAACTTCTGGTGGCAAGTTGTTCCACTGGTTAATTGTTCTCACTGTCAGGAAATTCCTCCTTAGTTCTAAGTTGCTTCTCTCCTTGATTAATCTCCATCCGTTGCTTCTTGTCCTGCCCTCAGATGCTTTGGAGAATAGCTTGACTCCCTCTTCTTTGGGGGCAGCCCCTGAGATATCGGAAGACTGCTAACAGAACAATTCAAACTCGGACCACACGTCTTCTGAATAGTTTTTAATCCCAGAGCTATAGTTGCACTCAACAATGAACTAAAGGGCCCACCATCAGTGAGCTGTTGGACAGCATTACTTGGTCTGTTGTGTGGATATTTGGGTGGTTTAGGGGTGGGGAATTTTCGGTGGGTGGGTGGGGGATGTTTGGGGATCATGTGTTGGGCTTGTTCTCTGGGTGTTACGTGAATTTCGTTGTATGGGTATACTATGTATATATGTACAATGACAATAAGCTTTATATATATATATCATGTCTCCCCTAGTCCTTCTTTTCATCATACTAGCCCTACCCAGTTCCTGCAATTGTTCTTCATATGTTTTAGCCTCCAGTCCTCTAATCCTCTTGGTTACTCTTCTCTGCACTCTTTCCAGTCTCAACATCTTTTTTAGAGGGAAGCATGAAGCTGGAGGAACGTAGAATGGGAGGAACGAGGCAGCTGCTAGTGGCTTCCTAAGATTTGATGTTTGGTTCCCAGCTGCCCTGCGAGGTAGACCACATTAGAGCCCCAAGGTCATGCCAGGCTAACGCTATTTTTATTACAAGGATACAGTACAGGTACTGTGTTTCCCTGAAAATAAGATCCTGTCTTATATTTTTTTGAACCCTGAAATAAGCGCTTGGCCTTACTGCCATGCGCTCAAAAGCCCAATTGGGCTTATTATCAGGGGATAATGTCTTATTTTGGGGGAAACAGGGTAGTTCTCGGCTTGCAACATTTAGTGACGGTTTGAAGTTACAACAGCACTGAAAAAAAATGACTGGGTTTTTTCTGCAATATCCCGCTGGCTCATAGTTAAGTGATGCCTAGGAAGAGTTACTGCACACTTACGACTGTTGCAGTGTCCCCATGGATACGTGATCAAAATTCGGACGCTCGGCAAACCGGTTCCTATTTATGAGGGTCGTGCTGTCCCCCCCCCCCCGGGGGTCCCCAGTTTCCACTTTCGCGACCGTCCGACCAAGCGAAGTCGATGAGGGAAGCCGGATTCATTTAACGACCGCGTTCCCAAGCTTACCCGGGCGCTGACGCTCTCCAGGGTGACTCTGGTCTGCTGTTCCGCCCGTTGCAAAATCTCCAGCTGCTTCTGGAGTTCATCCTGGCTGCTCAGCTGCTTCCCGGCCCGATGCTGGCTCACCAGTAACTCGGAGTGAAGCTGCTGGACGTTGGTTTGCAAAGTGTGGATGGCCTGGTCTCTGTCTGCCAGATGGACTTCCAGCTTGGTCACCTCCTGGCCAGGAAGGAAGAGGGGGGGGGGGGGAAAGGGCAAAATTATAGAGAATCCAGACACTTTGGGGGGTGTTTTTCAGGGCACCCCTAGAACAGAAATAGGAAGAGAACATAGGAAGACAAGTAGGACTAGGACTAGGAAAGGCTAGAATGCAGAATAGAATGGAATAGAATAGAATACGAGTAGAGTAGAATAAGGAATAGAATAGAATAGAATGGAATAGAAAGGAATAGAATAGAATAGAATAGAATAGAATAGAATGGAATGGAATGGAAGGGAAGGGAAGGGAAGGGAAGGGAAGGGAAGGGAAGGGAAGGGAAGGGAAGGGAAGGGAAGGGAAGGGAAGGGAAGGGAAGGGAAGGGAATAGGAATAGGAATAGAATAGAAAGGAATAGAATAGAATAGAATAGAATAGAATAGAATAGAATAGAATAGAATAGAATAGAATAGAATAGAATAACAAGAGTTGGAAGGAATAGAATAGAATAGAATAGAATAGAATAGAATGGAATAGAAAGGAATAGAATAGAATAGAATAGAATAGAATGGAATGGAATGGAATGGAAGGGAAGGGAAGGGAAGGGAAGGGAAGGGAAGGGAAGGGAATAGGAATAGGAATAGGAATAGAATAGAATAGAATAGAATAGAATAGAATAGAATAGAATAGAATGGAATGGAATGGAAGGGAAGGGAAGGGAAGGGAAGGGAAGGGAAGGGAAGGGAAGGGAAGGGAAGGGAAGGGAAGGGAAGGGAATAGGAATAGGAATAGAATAGAAAGGAATAGAATAGAATAGAATAGAATAGAATAGAATAGAATAGAATGGAATGGAATGGAATGGAATGGAATGGAATGGAATGGAATGGAATGGAATGGAATGGAATGGAATGGAAGGGAAGGGAAGGGAAGGGAAGGGAAGGGAAGGGAAGGGAATAGAAATAGAAGGGAATAGGAATAGGAATAGAATAGAACAGGAATAGAATGGAATAGAATGGAATGGAATGGAACAGGATTAGAGTAGCATAAGGGATAGAACGAAATAGGAATAGAAGGGAATAGGAATAGGGATAGAAGGGAATAGGGATAGGGATAGGGATAGGGATAGGGATAGGGATAGAACCGAACAGAACAGAACAGAACAGAATCTGTAAAGGGGTGCTGAGAATTGTACTTTCAAATCTGCAACCTTCAGCCAACGTAGATTTATAGCAAAGTAAAAAACTGGTAGTTTCAATTCCTGTCTGGATTTATCCCACAAGGCCTTGAGGGTCTCATCCGCACAGTTTCCCATAGGGGACCTGTGTGTGTGTGTGTGTGTGTGTGTCCGACCTTTCGATCGGCAAGCCCAGCGTCTTAGCCCCTGAGCCATTTAATTGACAGACCAGCCAATTCTGTCGAATGGTTTACACCCAACCCAGAGCAGAAATCCACAGATAAGAGATCCAAGGGAGGGGGAGGGGGGGGGGAGGTTCCCTTACCTGTCGGAGTTTACAATTCTCTCTCTCGATGGTGCCCATCATTTCTTCGTGTTTCCTCTCCTCCCGCAAGTTGGAAAACTAAGAAGGGAAGGCGGAAGCGGTGAAAAGCTCCCGCGCTGGGGATTTCCAACAAACAATCTTCATTCCCCCCTCCCGGTTTTTTTTAAAAAGGAACGCACAAAAACGAGAATCCGTGGGATTCTTGCCTCCCCCCCAACCAAATTAGTTAGCAGAGTGCTGCAGCTGGCCCATCCATCACATCTTTCCTTCCTTCTTTCCTTCCATCTTTCCTTCCCATCCATCACATTTTTCCTTCCTTCCTTCCTTCCCATCCATCATTTTTCCTTCCTTCCTTCCTTCCCATCCATCACATCTTTCTTTCCTTCCTCCCTCCCTCCCTTCCCATCCATCACATCTTCCCTTCCTTCCTTCCTCCCTTCCTTTCCTTCCTTCACATCCATCACATCTTTCCTTCCTTCCTTCCATCTTTCCCATCCATCACATCTTTCCTTCCTTCCTTCCTTCCTTCCCATCCATCACATCTTTCTTTCCTTCCTTCCTTCCTCCCTTCCTTCACATCCATCACATCTTCCCTTCCTTCCTTCCTTCCTTCCTTCCTTCCTTCCTCCCTTCCTTCACATCCATCACATCTTTCCTTCCTTCCTTCCATCTTTCCCATCCATCACATTTTTCCTTCCTTCCTTCCCATCCATCACATCTTTCCTTCCTTCCTTCCTTCCCATCCATCACATTTTTCCTTCCTTCCTTCCTTCCTTCCCATCCATCACATCTTTCTTTCCTTCCTTCCTTCCCTCCCTCCCTCCCTTCCCATCCATCACATCTTCCCTTCCTTCCTTCCTTCCTTCCTTCCTCCCTTCCTTCACATCCATCACCTTTCCTTCCTTCCTTCCATCTTTCCCATCCATCACATTTTTCCTTCCTTCCTTCCTTCCCATCCATCACATCTTTCCTTCCTTCCTTCCTTCCCATCCATCACATTTTTCCTTCCTTCCTTCCTTCCTTCCCATCCATCACATCTTTCTTTCCTTCCTTCCTTCCCTCCCTCCCTCCCTTCCCATCCATCACATCTTCCCTTCCTTCCTTCCTTCCTTCCTTCCTTCCTTCCCATCCATCACATTTTTCCTTCCTTCCTTCCCATCCATCACCTTTCTTTCCTTCCTTCCTTCCCTCCCTCCCTTCCCATCCATCACATCTTCCCTCCCTTCCTTCCTTCCTTCCTTCCTTCCTTCCTTCCTTCCTCCCTCCCTCCCTCCCTCCCTCCCTCCCTCCCTCCCTCCCTCCCCATCCATCACATCTTCCCTTCCTTCCTTCCTTGCTGAGAGCAGAGTCCGAATGCCAACCCTGTAAAATCCATTTTTCTCGACCGTCCTGCTGCCTAAGCCCGTTGACCGACCTTATTCGACATGGCCTCCAGCTGTTCGCCTCGTTCCCGGAGTTCCTTCTGCAAAGATTCTTTCTCCACCTCAGCTTTCCGGAGTTGGGATTCCCCGAAGGACAACTCTCGTTGCAGGGATGAAATCGCGCCTGGAGAAACAAGCGGGAGGGCAGCAGGGCACTCTACTACTCTATACTCTACTCTATTACTCTACCATTCTACTCTACTACTCTACTTTACTCTATTACTCTATTCTACTCTATTAATTCTATTCTATTTCCAATTCCAATTCCAATTCTTCTATTCTATTCCATTCCATTCCATTCCACTCCACTCTACTCTACTCTATTCTTCTATACTATTATATTCTTCTCTTCTCCTCTCCTCTCTTCTTTTCTCCTCTCCTCTCCTATTTCCTTCCATTCCATTCCATTCCATTCTATGCTATTCATTCCAATAATCTATTCTATTCTATTCTATTCTATTCTATTCTATTCTATTCTATTCTATTCTATTCTATTCTACTCTACTCTACTCTACCCTACCCTATACTCTATTCTATTCTTCTATACTATTATATTCTTCTCTTCTCCTCTCCTCTCTTCTTTTCTCCTCTCCTCTCCTCGCCTATTTCCTTCCATTCCATTCCATTCCATTCTATGCTATTCATTCCAATAATCTATTCTATTCTATTCTATTCTATTCTATTCTATTCTATTCTATTCTACTCTACTCTACTCTACTCTACTCTACTCTATTTTTCCATTCTGGGTTCTGGAGGACCCCAGGGGTACCTGTGGCCAGCTCGTACTCGTTCCGCGCTTTCTGCAGCTCTTCGTAGAGGATTTCGTTCACCTTCTGGAACTCCAGCAGCTTGTAGAGGATCAAGGTGTTATCCGAGTCTTCCAGATCGCTCGAGTCGCCTTCCTTCACTTTGGATTCGCTGCTGGAGAGCATCTCCTCCTCTATTTCCACCAGGCTCTGGGAGGCGGTCGGGGGGAGGGGAGAGGTGAGGGGAGTAAAAGAAAAGTGTGTTGTGATTGTGTTGTTATTTACGGACACGGGTGGGTGGGAAGGGAAAGGGGGGAATCCCACCGTCTTTCTGATGCTTCAAGGACAGCGGAAGGCACTGCGGTAACTTTATTCGCTCTTGCGAATGCGGGCAGGGCTCGTCTTACGGCTGCGAGCGAGCCCGAAGCCTTAGTGTTGCTAAGCGAGGCGGCCATTAAGTGAGCTTTGTCCTCTTTTACGACCTTTCTTGCCAGGGTCGTTAAATTGAATCGCTACGGTTGGTAAGTTAACTTGTAGATCCCCCATTGATTTCGCTCGTCGGAAGATCTCAAAAGGGGGATGGTGTGACCCCGGGACGCGGCGACGGTCGTAAACACGAGTCCGTTGCCAAGCGCGGGGAATTTTGGTCACGTGACTGTGTGGGGAGGCCGCGACGGTCGCAAGTGTGAAAAAACGGTCCTCGGTCACTTTCTTCAGTGCCGTTGCAAAAATCGAGAGCTATCTGTAAGGCATGTTTTTTTGGCACCGCAGGAAGTCCTTGGCTTACGACAGCTCATTGAGCGACCAAAGTCACAACGGCACTGAAAAAAGCGACTTAGGACTTAGGTTTTTCACGCTTTTACGACTGTCGTAGCGTCCCCGTGGTCGCACCATCAAAATCCCCAAGCTTGGCAACAGACTCGTATTTATGACGCCCGCCGTGTCCTGGGGTCACGTGACCCTCTTTTGCGACCTTCCCCAACCGGCAAACTCAATGGGGAAAAGCCAGTTTTGCTTAAGGACTGTGTTCCTGACTTAACAGCTGCTGTTGATTCGCTCCGAAAATTCCATCGAATGGGGTAAAATTCACTGAACGCACGTCTCAACTTAGCCACAAAGGTTTGGGGCTCCACTGCGGTCTTAAGTCGAGGACTTCCCATGGACAAGTTGTGATTTCCTCTACGGGCGGCCCTCGACTTAACAACAGTCTGTTCAGTGGCCATTCGCTAAATTTTGGATAAAATATAGGATAAAATAGAAAATAGAGAAGAGAAGGGAAAGGAAGAGAAGAAAAGAGAAGAGAAGAGAAGAGAGGAGTAGAGTAGAGTAGAATAGAGTAGAATAGAATAGAATAGAAATATTGAATCGAATATAGAATAGAATAGAATAGAATAGAATAGAATAGAATAGAATAGAATAGAACAGAACAGAATAGAATAGAATATAGAATAATACAATTTGGAATAGAATAAAGTAGAATAGAGTAGAGTAGAGTAGAATAGAATAGAATAGAATAGAATAGAATAGAATAGAATAGAATAGAATAGAATAGAATAGAATAGAATAGAATAGAATAGAATAGAATAGAATAGATAATATGGAAGGGGAGAGGAGAGGAGAGGAGAGGAGAGGAGAGGAGAGGAGAGGAGAGGAGAGGAGAGGAGAAGAGAAGAGAAGAGAAGAGAAGAGAAGAGAAGAGAAGAGAAGAGAAGAGAAGAGAAGAGAAGAGAAGAGAATCCACTGTGGTCGTTAAGTCGAGGACTAGCCTGTATTCCTGTCCCGTCCAGGTGTTTCTCCGGGTCTTTTACCAACCCCGGTTTTTTTCGGCCTTCCTACCTCCTTCTCGAAGTGGTCCAGATCCCCCTGCTCTTTTAAGAGCTCTTTCTTCACAAGCAGCGCTTTCGAATCCAGCGCCTGCTCCGACCGGCTCAGCAGCTCTTTCAGGCGCTCGAAATCTTGACTCGAGTCTTCCGAAAGGTCGACCTGGTCCACGTAGACCGAGGGAATGCTCTTCTGCCCGAGGTCGGACGACGGGCAGACCCCATGCGTGGACAGCTGGGTCAGGTCCCATTCGGACGAAGGCTCCGCTTTGGCACGCTTCTGGGAAGGAGATTTCGAAAGCAAAACCTGATGGAGGAGGGGGGGGGGGTTGGGGGGGGCGGAGGGAAGGGTGTTTCTGCAGTTGGGGCAATTCTGAAGGTTTGGGTTCGGCAGGAGGTAACGTGGGTAGTCCTCAATTTACGACGGTAAGGGAGCCTGCCCGGGATGGCCATAAGTTGAGGATTAGCCGCGTTGCCTTCAATGCATTTTTCTCTATTCTATTGCTATTCTATTTTTATTCTCTACTTTATTCTATTCCATTCCATTCCATTCCATTCCATTTTCTATTCTATTCTATTCTATTCTATTCTATTCTATTCTATTCTATTCTATTCTATTCTATTCTATTCTATTCTATTCCGTATTCCATTCCATTCCTTCTCTTCTCTTCTCTTCTATATTCTATTCTATTCTCTATTTTATTCTATTCTATTCTATTCTGTTCTCTATATTCTATTTCTATTCTATTCTATTCTATATTCTATTCTCTATTCTCTATTTTCTATTCTCTATTCTATTCTATTCTATATATTCTATTCTATTTTTTATATTCTATTCTATTCTGTTCTATTTCTATTCTATTCTCTATATTCTATTCTATTCTATTCTAAATTCATTTTGTTCTAATTCTAATTCTAATTCTAATTCTTACTCCACTCCATTCCATTCCATTTTAGTCTAACCTGCTATGGCGTGAACGGTATGTAAGCCTACCTAAGGGCTTATTGCTATTGCCATTAATAAATCTCGCTATGACTGTTTCCTAATATGATTTGATTGCTTATTTGTTCCCTATGACTATCATTAAATGCTGTACCTTATGATTCTTGACGAAGGTATCTCCTCTTTTATGTACACCGAGAGCGTATGCACCAAAGACAAATTCCTTGTGTGTCCAATCACACTTGGCCAATAAAGAATTCTGTTCTGTTCTGTTCTGTTCTGTTCTGTTCTGTTCTGTTCTACTCTACTCTACTCTACTCTACTTTATTATTATTATTATTATTATTATTATTATTATTATTATTATTATTATTATTATTATTATTATTCTATAAAACTTTGAGGCTTTAGGGGGAGGGGGGAACCAGGTTCCGGGAGCGATCAAGGCTCAAGACAAGCCTGGGAAGCAAAGAAAAGAGAGCGAAGTTACCTCTTCCGAAGTTCTCCCTAAAATAGAGGCCTGCCATTTCAGGAGCTGCTCCAGTTGTTTGTGCATTGCCTGGACCTCTTCCCGCAGAACGGCGATCACTCCGTCCTTCCGGATACACTCGGCTTCAAAAGGAGCCAGGCGGGTAATCTCTTCCCCCAGCCTATTAAGACTCAGATCCTGGGAAGGGAACAAAAATTCCTTTTAGCCCCAGAGAGGAGGAAGGGGGTCAAGCTATTCTCCAAAGCACCCGAAGGCCAGACAAGAAATGATGGATGGAAACTGACCAAGGAGAGATTCAACCTGGAAATAAGGAGAAATTTTCTGACAGTGAGGACAATCAACCCATGGAACAGAAGTTGCCTTTGGAAGTTGTGGGAGCTTCATCCGTGGAGGCTTTCAAGAAGAGATTGGACTGCCCTCTGTCAGAAATGACAGGGACTCCTGCTTAGGATGGGGTCGGGGGTCGGACTAGATGACCTACAAGATCCCATCCAACTCAGTTCATCTGTTCATCTGCAATCTGTTCCTTGCAAACTGCTCCCTTCAGCCCCTTTTCTGACCGCTCGCCCCACATCAAATTGCAAGATGTTATTAAACTTTTGCAAGTCGGAAAAAGGAGCCGCGAACTCCTTTTGGGCAAACCTGACTCTCTTCTTATCACGTCCCGAAAAAAATCTCTGGCCAAACCCTCTTCCGCCCTCGTTCCTTGCGGGTTCGAATCCTCACCTTCTCATGAAGCACGGGGATGTACCAGGGCATCCGGTTCCCGGAGCGGGCTTTAAGCTGGCCTGGGGGGACCATGCCTTCTGTGAAGCTCTTCCATTTGGGCAACACAATCTCCGAGGAGGAAGAGGGATAAACTGGGAAGAGAAATGTCACTCAAAGACAACCCAAAGAGAACAGTCTGCACCCCAAGGGCTGCTGGGTTTCCCCCCCCTTTTTTTTGGATGTGGGGGGAACAGAGGCCGGCCTATAGAAGAGATTCTTTGTAGTTCAGGGTTGAAACAGAGGAGGAGGAAGAGGAGGAGAAGAAGAAGGAGAAGAATTGTGGGGTCCTTGGTTAAACTTCGCACCTTTCAAGGTTGACCAAAGTGCCATTCCTGCTATAAACCTCTTCTGTTTTGTGGGGAGGGTGATGTAATTGAATCCAGACAAAGAAACTTACATCTGATGCGACTCCTCGAGTCCCAAACGTCGGGATTTTGGATCAGGGAATTCCAGTCGTCCAGGGATATCTGGGAAGTCAGACTCATGGTGCTGAGGTTGGTAGGGAGATCCCCAAATCTGGAAATGCTGCTCACTGGTGGGGAGAGGAACGGGGTGAGGTGGGGACAGCAAGCAGAGAATTCAACGCTGACTCTTTCACGTCTGGGGTGGCGCGAAGACTCCTGCCTTGGGGTCGGGGGTTGGACTAGAAGACCTCCGAGGTCCCTTCCGGGACTGGGATTCTGTGCTATTCTATGATAAGAGGACTGAAGCTTGAAAAATGTGGATCCACACTGCGCTATGCGGCTGTTTGCATTAGCACGAAACATGGACAGATAGTCCTGGACTTACAACCACCCGTTTAGTGGCCGTTCGAAGCTTACAGCAGCACTCTAAAAAGGACCGTTTTTCACACTTAACGACCGTCGCAACGTCCCCGGGGTTACGTGATCCAAATTCAGACTCTCGGCAACCGACTCGTATTTATGACGGTCACAGTGTCTCAGGGTGGGGTGGGGGGATCACATGATCCCCTTTTCCGATAAGCAAAGTCAACGGGGTGGGGAGGGAGCCAGATTCACTTAACAACCGTGTGACTCACTTAACGGCTGAATTCCTTTTAGGGATTCCCCAGGAAGGCCGTTGAACGGGGCAAGAAGTTCGTTTCAACGACCGTTTCTGGCGCGGTGACGGAACTTTGGGGTGGGGCTCCATTGCGGTCGTTAAATCGAGGAATTACCTGCAAAGTGCAATTTCACCGACCGCCCAACCAAGCCGGAGTGGGCAACAGGGAGGCCGAGCAAGTGACAAAATGGACCTGCCAATTGTTGAGTCTTTACCAAGGAGCGGTGCTGACGTCGCCTGGTTGCAATACTGAGGACATCCGGGACGTTTCAAGAAGCATTTCTGCAGCAACGATGAATCGGAAAAATCACTTGGTATATTGGACATCTTCCTTTGTTCCTCAGCCTGGGAGACGAGAGAAAGTTAGAGTCAACGCCTTCTGGTTTATCGGGATTCTATTGATTTTATTTATTTGTCAAGCGTGTATAAGGTAACAGAAATAAGTATAAACACGATTATGAACACAGGAAATGGATACGGATAAACGGGGGACAGTAGGACAGGGACGGTAGGCAGGTTAGTGCGCTTATGCCCAAACCCAAACCCCTTACAGATCTCTTACAAATTTATTTATTATTTATTTATTTATTTATTTATTTATTATATTTCTATACCGCCTTTCTCCCGTAGGACTCAAGGCGGTGTACAGTCAAGAAAAATATAGACACACAAACATCATAAAATTGCTAATTAAAATTATTACTTAGTTTGGTCAATTAAATAAAACCCAGAATTAGATAACATTTAAAAAATCATTCACATGTTCGTATGTTTAGCCCCGCCTGTTGGAACATCAGGGTCTTGAGGGCACGGCGGAAAGCACGGAGATCAGGGATATTCCGTATCTCCGGGGGCAGTTCATTCCAAAGGGTTGGAGCCCCCACAGAGAAGGCCCTCCCCCTGGGAGTCGCCAGTCGGCGTAATTTGACTGACGGTACCCTGAGTAGTCCCTCCCTGTGAGAACGAACTGGTCGGTGGGAGGCTATTGGTGGCAAAAGACGGTCTCGTAGGTACCCAGGTCCTAAGCCATGGAGCGCTTTAAAGGTGATGACTAACACCTTGAATCGCACCCGGAAGACCACCGGGAGCCAGTGCAGCTCGCATAGGAGAGGTGTTACATGGGCGTAACGAGCTGCAAATGGGGTGAGGTCAACAGTAGACAGTCTAAGGTTAAAGTCTCAGCTCAACCGTGGCCGTCAGCCGAGGACTACCTGTATTAATAGCTTTTCCAAATATTAGCACGACTAATGATCCTTTTGCAAGCTGACCAGTCGAGCCGTTGCATACCTATAATATAATATATTATATTATAATAATAAATAAATACCTGTTTCTCATAGTAACGTCTGACAGCGTGAAACGCTTTACTGGGATGAATTTTGTCACTGCCTGGATGATTCCACATGAGCGTCTGTTGGGGGGAACTCGTCTTCCGCAACTCGCCAATCCCCTTCGTCATTAAGGTAAGATTTTTCTCCATGAATGCAGAAACCTCGTCCTCTCTTCCACCTAAAAAGCCCTGGAAATTTTTTTTTAAAAAATCAAGTTTTAAAAAATTATCGTGCTCCATCAAGACGTTGTCGACTCCGTCCCAGATCAATAAATAGATTTTTTTAAAAAAAACAAAACCAGGACCTCTAATCTATCATATCTATCTATATCTATATCTAATCTATCTATCATATCTATTTAACCTCTCTCTCTCTCTCTCTCTCTCTCTCTCTATCTATCTATCTATCTATTATATCTATCTATCTATCTATCTATCATATATAGCTATCTGATATTAAATATATATCATTCACATATTATTATATAAAGTAATAATTATAGTAGTAGAAGTAGAGGAGTCAAAAATGTAGGATTGGTAGCCAGTCTGAGCTCTTCTTCCTTTCTGGCGGCTTGAGCAGAGAGTAATCCTTGGGTTTGCCAGGCTGGGGCTGATGGGGATGGTAGTCCATATAGTCTGCAACAGGTTGGAGGAATCCAGCTTACCTGCCTGAAAACAAACACACGGAGTAATGTCTCACTCATGTCAATAAACCACCATGACAGACTGGATGGCTAAATTAACCCACTTTTGAGACCCTCATTGTGATTCACATTGGTGCAACAACAGACTAACTAGGTTTATAAGTAACCTGGTTAAGGCCAAGGAAGTTTGGTTGTTTTGGGGGGTTTTTTTGGAGGGGAGCGGGTATTATTGTTTATAACAACAACTCAAATTGTTGGGTCCTGGGATCGGTCCCCCAAGCCAATTTTGTGGCCAAAAAGAAACTTCTTCAATTTAAGCCTCAGCTATAAATGAGGGAAATTAAAAGCGTCCACTTCTATTGCAAAGGAACCCAAAATCTCCATCTCGTAACCCAAAATTTCCCCTCAGTTCCTCAATGAGGACTAGCTACATACTGCAGCAGGGTTTATGAGCACGTGACCAAACCCCTCCTCCTCCTCCTCCTCCCCCCCTCCCTCCAGGAGGCTCAGGAAAGGGAGGGCGGGGTTTATGGGCACGGAGAACAAAGGGGCGTGGCCAGTTGACGGAGGCGGGGCCAGATAAGACGTTTGTGGGTGAGGGGGGGTTTTCTTACGTTCGCTCCCCTCGGACCCTTCGCCGCTTTAAGCCCGGGGGTCGCTCAACGGCTCTCGGGCCTCCTTTTTCAGGTAGGCCAGCCTCGGTTGCTTAGCAACGCGAGGGTGGAAAACTCGACGCGCGGTGCGATGACGTCAGCACCTGCGACACCGGGTGGGGGCGCATGCGTGATCGAGGGTAGACGGGACGAGAAAGGGCACCTCCGAACGGGCGATCTGATTGGGGCGGTTCGGATTCCGGACTCCGCGCATGCGCCTGAGGGTTGGTCTGGATCAGCGTGGATTTGGATCTGGGGATCTTAAAAGGATCGCTTTTTCCGGGCTACTGAGTGCGGGATCGCGGCTGGGAATCCCCTCCTTGCAGGTAAGGCAGAAAATCACCAGGTGCAGCTTATTCATTTCTTTCCAACTTGATGCATAATAATAATTTTAGTTGCATCAACTGCACCGGTTGAATTGCAGGCTGCCCTGTTGCAAGAAGCTGTTATTGCAGAGGATGGGGGGGTGTTGAAATTCCTCCCGTCGGATCAGCTTCTTGCAAAAAAATGAGCAAAAGCCCCTTTCTCCTCTTGCAGCCATCCTTGCAATGCTGCAGAAATTCAACAGGTGCAGCTCGCTGCTTTGCAACCTGGGTGCAAGGAGGAAGCTCCCCCCCATCCTCCTCCTCCTCCCTCCTACCCTTAAATGCTCCCTGCGTTTTTTCTACACCTGGCTCCCCTTTGTCTGCTAATAAACCTCAGTTTGTTTGGATCGTGGCTTGTCAAACCAGCTTCCTGAATTCAGGTTGCAGGTTGCATTAAAAAAAAACCCGCCCCCTCCAAACCAGGTTTAGGACCTGCACAAACTGGGATTGCAGCTGCTGGTTTATACCTGCAAGGGCGGCCAACGGTTTTATGCTTTTAATAACCCGTAGTTCTCGATTTACGACCGCAATTGAGACCCCAAAGTTATGTTGTTAAGCGAGACAGTTGTTAAGTGAGTTTTGCCCCGTTGTTCAGTGAATCGCTGCAGTTGTCAAGTCCACACCGTGGTTAATTGAATCCGGGTTCCCCACTGACTTGGCATGTTAGGAGGTCACAAAAGGGGATCACGACCGTCATAAATAGGAGTCCGTCTGAAGGAGTCCGTGGAGACCACGGTCGCAAGTGTGAAAAACGGTCCCGAGTCCCTTTTTCCAATGCCATTGTAACTTCGGTCTCTAAACAAACTGTTTTTAAGTCGAGGACTACTTGAATTTATGTTTTTTATATTTATTTAAAACTGAATGAACTATAGGACTCATTCAGTTTTTCCCCGACTGGCTTCACCTTTAAGCTTGGGTGGACTACAGCTCCCAGAATTCCCCAGCCAGCATGGAGGAATTCTGGGAGGATGGCTGGCTGGGGAATTCTGGGAGCTGTAGTCCACCCAAACTTAAAAGTTGAGTAACACTGGTTGTGTGAATCGCATCTGGGTTTCCCCGGAGTCCGTTTTTCCTTCTGATTTTAAATAAATACCATTTTACAACTATAAAATATCTTTTTTTTATCTTTCTCTTCTTTCCCAGCAGCCATCTGGACTTCGTTCCCCCTTTTTAAAATCAGATATTTTTTCCTGTTTTCTCTGCGGGAAGTCAACGACATCATGGTCCAATTAGGTAAGTGTCATTGCCGAAGGCTTTGTACTCTATATCTCTGTGCCCACCACACAACTTGGGTCAAGATGCATGCGCCTTGCAATATTATGTCTACATTCCCTTACAACAACCTTGTGAGGTAGGCCGGTATCCCCATTGTGATTTTCCTTCAGAGCTTTCTCTGCTGTTTCGGGCTGAATTTCCCCCTTGAAAAAAACCATGACATGACAGCTAGCTGGGTGACTTTGGGCCAATCACTGGGAGACGGGGAGTTCTAGTCCCGCCTTAGCCATGACAGCTAGCTGGGTGACTTTGGGCCAATCACTGGAAGTCGGGGAGTTCTAGTCCCGCCTTAGCCATGACAGCTAGCTGGGTGACTGGGCCAATCACCGGGAGACTGGGAGCTCTAGTCCCACTTTAGCCATGACAGCCAGCTGGGTGACTTTGGATCAACCACGAGGGAGATTGGGAGCTCTAGTCCCACCTTAGACCCTTGGCAACCGACTCATATTTATGAGTGTCCCGGGGTCATGTGATCTCCCTTTTGCGACCTTCTGACGAGCAAAGTCAGATCCGCTTAACAACCGGATTACTCTAGGAAAGTCATAAAACGGGGGGGGGTAAAAACTCATTTAACGGCTGTCTCGCTTCGCCGCCGAAAGATTGGCCGTTGACGTCGTAAGCCGACAACTCCCCGCATTGCTGACGATTGTCTTCCCTCCCAATTTCCTCTTCAACCAGGGCGCCCCCTGCTGAGGAAGTACCGCAACGTCCGTGTGGTCATCCGGATGTCCCTCGGCGGTTGCACGAACCGGCCTTTCTATCGCATCGTAGCCGCCCACAACCGACGCGCCCGGGACGGCAAATACCTCGAGCAGATCGGCTGCTACGATCCGCTGCCCAACTCCCACGGCGAGAAGATTATGGGGCTCAACTTCGACCGGTTCAAATATTGGTTTGCCTACGGAGCTACTCCGACCAAGCCCCTCGAAAAACTCCTAGGTAAAGGCTCCCTCTTTTGCTTTCGGGTTACACGTAGTCCTCGGCTTAACGACCACTTAACCGAGCCGAAAATTTCTTGAAGGTACATTCAGGGGAAAAAAACCCTCAGGGATCCTTCCCTGGGCGTGAAACATCTTTTCACCGGTAGCAAATGGAGCTCGAACTTTCTGTTTTTAAGTGAGACGTTAAGTGAGTTTTGCCCCGTTCTACAACTTTCCTGGCCGCAGTTGTTAAGTGAATCCAGCTTCCCACTCGAGTTTGCTTATCAGAAGGTCGCCAAGGGGGCTGCGACTGTCGTAAACACAGACGTCTGAATTTTGATCACCTGAACAATGGTCGTTAAGTGTGAAAAACAGTCCCAAGTCTGTTTTTTCAGTGCAACGGTCACTCTGAATGGTCACTGTGAGGTGAATTGTTGTGAGGTGAGGGCTACCTGTATTGGTTCTGTTTTTGAAAATTGAATTTGTAAAATACTTTAAGCCAATTTTATTTATTTTATTTTTTTTAAGACTACGGGGCCGTCCTCGACTTACGACCGTTTGTCGAGCGCCAGTTTGACAGCCCTCTGTCACAATGGCACTGAAAAAGGGATCACCAATTCTCTCAAGATACGTCCGTTGCAATGTCCCGCGATTGCTTGATCCCCGGTTACAACCATTCCAAGCGGCTTCCGACACACGAAATCATGATTTTATTTATTTTATTCATTTAAGAAAATTTATATATTCATTTAACTTGCTCTCGGTGACTCGGGGCAGCTTACAAAGATAGGAATGGTGTAAATCGGTGATGTCTTGCTTAATGACCGCAGCAAAAATGTTTGTAAAGTCAGACAGAGTCATGCAATGCCTCCCTTAATAGCAAATGTTCCGGTCCCAATTACGGCCGTAATGCAAGGATTCCCTTGGTATTCATTCGGTTGAGACCGGTTTGCCCGAACCGGTAGCGGAGATCGTGGGTGGGCCTGCCCACCTGCCCCGGTGCTATGCTGTCGTTTTTAGGCATTTTTTTGAGGCCGGGTGCATGCACGGAAGGAACAATATCTGAAACCCATCGCTGCCCCGTGCGCTCAATATTTTTCCTATTGTATTTGCAAAATACTTAACGCGCAGAGTGATGCGCTTTTTAATACATATATTTTTTTTAATTTTTAGGTCTTGCTGGATTTTTTCCCCTGCATCCGATGACCGTCACAAACGCGGAGCGGTTCAGGAAGAAAAAAGCCCAGGAAGCAGAGAAGGCAGCCGAAAACGAAGAAGGCGAAAAGGAAGATTTGGACGAAAAGCAGGAACAGCAGCAGCAAAATTGAGCCGCGAAGTGAGAAAACCTCACAGGTGGCTGGAGACTGAAAGGATAACATTGATTTTTCTTTTTTTTTTAAATACATGATGTGACTTCCGTCTACGAAATCTCGCCCTGGATTCTCGCTATTTTGAGGGAAAGTTGGCTCCCGTCTTTTAAAAGAGGCGCACAAACCTTGTCGTGCACCCCAAACAACAGGCCGGCTTCGCACAACCCGGAACTCGTGTCTTCCTAACCCGAGCGGCTTTTTGCGCGATTAAATCCCAAATTTAAAACGAATCCCACAAAAGTTTGAATTCGATGCGGCGCAAAGTCGGTTCAGGAGGGTCGCGGCTGTGCTGCGGCATTGTTTAGCGGAATTGTAAATAAATATGAATTTTCTGCAGTTTTTAATAAGGCGCGCAGTAGCCGCAGTCAGAAAGGTAAGTCTTTCCCAGAGAAAGCGCATTTTCCGTAGAAAAACGGAACATAATATTTTTCTGAAACGGGGACGTTTTGAGACGGCAGCAGCCGCCATCTTGGGGTCTCGCTGGGTAGCGCAGACGATAGGTGTGGTGGTCGCAGAGAAAGTCACTGTAGAAAGGTTGGGGAAGGGCGTTTTGAGCCAGTCCCCTCCTGGCAGAGGTTCTGTAGTCATTCGCCGCGTGCTGGCTGCGAGTGCGAGTTTTCCCGTCCTGTTTCTATAACCACCACTCGGTTTTCTCTCCGAGCTTTTTCAGCTGCGAACACCAAGAGGTGAGAACGGAGTGTCTCTTCAGCACTGGTCGGAATTCGAGACGGGTCATTTTCCTGTTGGAAAAAGGGAGAAAAGGGTGTCAGGGAATCCTGCCTTGGGCTATGCAGCTAGTCCTCAATTTACAACCATTTGCTTAGTGGCCAAAGTTACAATAGCAGTGGAAAAAGTGACTCATGACCATTTTTCACACTTAACGATCAAAATGATCAAAATTCAAGACACTTGGCGAGAAAAGTCGTAAAAGGGAGCAAAACTCGCCAGTGTCTCACTTAAAAACAGAAAATGTTGGGCTCCGCTGTGGTCGTAAGTCGAGGACTAACCGTGCTGGCTAGGGCTGGGTCCCCTCGCAGCAAACAAATTTAACAAACAATTGAATGTGTAGTCTGAAACTGCCACATTGGGGGAAACTTAATTCGTCCTAGTAGAACCTCCATGGACCATTGCAGTCTATCTGAGTTTTCCTGTGGTTCTTTGTTTGTTTGTTTGTTTTTTCTTCTTTAATAAAAAAGGAAAAAAATAAAAATAAACTTCACCGATACGGCCGAGACGAAGTTGTGGATCAGATAATAATCCGCGCCGCAGTGACTGTTTAAACAAACGGGGATGTCGGGCGTCGTACGGGAAGAAAACGAGGTCCTTTTTTTCTGAAGGAAGTCGAAAATTTCCACGTCTTCTCCCTCCCCTTTGCAGGAAAGCTCACCCTGGAAAAAAGACAAACTGAGAATTGGAAACGACATTGGGGGGAAAGCCGGAGGAGAAAGGGAAAAAAAATGACTAGGTTTTAGCTTCGGGAAACTCCCAAGAAAAATTAAAAGAAACTGAGGGGAAAAAAATTTCTATTCCTGGCACAACAGCCCTGTAGGGTAGGCCAGGCTGAAAGGCAGATGTAATAAATAGGATTTATCTGGGTTGCGTTGCCTTCCTTACTTCCCCACTGCAATGATTAACCACTGGGTGTGATGGTTTACAATAATATCTCTTTAATTTGGACTTCAACTCCCAGAATTCCCCAGCTAGCCAAGGTGTAGACTTCAACTCCCAGAATTCCCCAGCCAGCCAAGCTGGCTGGGGAATTCTGGGAGTTGAAGTCCACAAGTCTTAAAATCACAAAGATTAAGAGAATAATGCTGTCTGATCGTATCTGAATCAGCCAATTTGTATGTCAATCACATTTACGGCTTCGAGAGCGGGAACAACCCAGTCAATCGTCGTTTATGCGCATTCTTCAATAAACCGAAGTTTGGTGCAATCTGAGATTTGGGAGAAATATTTCCACTTCTAAAATAACATGTCCTAACCCCAAATTAGTGTTTCGGCCCCTACCTTCGTTCCATAAATGGTTGTCGTCCGCACCCCGAGTTTTTCAGTAAAAGCGACCATCGTGAACGCAGCTGTCGCCCCGCCTTCGAATTCCATATTGACCACCTGGAAAACCATAAATACTCGATTTACGGCCATAGTCATCATCATCGTTTAACGACCCCATAATCCCTCGCGGGGTGGAGTCTGGGCAACTGAATGGAGCCGAGTGTTTACTGGCCGGATGCCTTTCCTGTCGCCAATGCGGAGTTTTGTTCGGCAGATATATTCTCCTTTTGCCCAGAGAGAGAGAAATATCTGCCTCTGCCTAGAATCGAACTCTCAGCCTTCCGATTGTGAGGCAGGAGCTCCACCTCTAGGCCACTGCACCGCTGCGGCTTACGACCACAATGGAACCCAAAATTTTTGTCGCTAAGCAAGACATTGGCTAAGGGACTTTTGTCCCGTTTTACAACCTTCCTTGCCACGATTGTTAAACGAATCACTGCCCTTAGCAAGTTAGTAACCCAGTTAAGTGAATCTTGGCTTCCCCATTGACTCGTCCGAAGGCCGCAAAAGGGGATCATGTGACCCCGTGCACACTGCAACCGTCGTAAATACGAGTCAGCCGCCGAGCACCTGAATTTTGAAATGTGTGACGCTACAACAGTCATGAGGCATGAAAAACTGCCATCGATTGCTTTTTTTCAGTGCCGTTGAGACTTTCGGCGGCCACTAAACGAGCTGTTGTAACCCGAGGACTACCTATGTCAACGGCCTGAATCGGGGTCTCTCTGGAGAGATGAAAAAAGAAGCAAAACAGACGCTCCCGACCTTCTCTGCCCCTTTAAACTAACTTTAAAAACCTCGCCGGGATGTGTTTGATCCTTCTCTAAGAACGAGGCAGAAAAACGGAAGCCTCTCTTGCCACCAAAGAGCACTCCGCTGGCTGATTTGAGACTCGAATCCAAGTCCTTGCCTCCGAAGCTCTTTTGCGACTTGAAAATTCAGATTTGGGGAGGCCAGACGTGAAGCAAAGTGAAGGAGCAGCGAAAAAAAAGGTCTGCTGCCCCGCTTACCGACGGATGAATGCAGTGCGTACCTGGTGGCTAACCACGTCATTGTCACAATCGTAAACGCATCTTCCGTACGGGCCGAGACGCAAAGCTTCGGTCAATGTTTCTATGTCAGACCCGCCGTTGCTGCAGACCACCGAGACTGGCCAGTGAAAAGCACCCTGTGATGATAAATCGGCAGGGATGCAAGGTTTCGCCAGATTTTGGGGGTCCCCCAGGTCCCGTTTCCCCAGACACGAATAAATTGGATAAATAGATAGATACGATAGATAGATAGATAGATAGATAGATAGATAGATAGATAGGTAGATAGATACGATAGATAGATAGATAGATAGATAGATAGATAGATAGATAGATAGATAGATAGATATTGATAAGATAGAGATAAATGGATGAGGATAGATAGATGACATATATAGATAAGATAGAGAAATGGATGAGAGATGATAAGAGATAGATGATATAGATGACAGATATATAGATAAGATAGAGATAGATGGATGATAAGATGATAGCTAAGAGATATAGATAGATGATGGGTAGATGGATAATGGATAGACAGATGAGAGATAGATGATAGAGATAAATGACAGATATATAGATAAGAGATAGAAGATAGATGACAGATGAGATAGATGATAGATGAGATATATAGATAAAAGACAGATAAGAGATAGATGACATATATAGATAAGATAGATGGATAATAGATACATGATATAGATGACATAATAGATAGAAATGGATGTGAGAGATGATAGAGATAGATGATATAGATGACATATAGATAAGATATAGATGGATGAGAAAGATAGATAGATAAGAGATAGAGATAGATGATGAGTAGATGGATAGATACTGGATAAACAGATGAGAGATGGATACACAGAGATGATAGAGATAAATGACAAATATATAGATAAGAGATAACATATATAGATAAAATAGATGACAGCGATAGATGATAGATGACAGATATATAGATAAGAGACAGATAGAGCGACAGAAAGAAAGAAAGAAAGAAAAAGAAAGAAGGAAGGAAGGAAGGAAGGAAGGAAGGAAGGAAAAAACCTCTCAGGCTTGGGTTTATACATCGCTCTAAGCCATCCTTCTAATTACAGTTTGTCCAGGAAGCCAATTCCACGCAGCAGGCCATCAATCATAGTCTCTTAATAGCTTACATCACAATTTTACATATTGGTAAGGTAACAGAATTTACACGTTATTCTTGGGTCTCAACCGTAGTAACCAGGTTGGGAATTTTTAGATGCAAATCCAGACAAGAGCTGGTGAAATGGCAGACTGGGGTCAATTCTGAGCTTTTGTAAGGGTTTCTAGATTATGCAAATAAAGGAATTGGAGAATCAAACTGGGTTATATCTAATTTTACCTTTTCTGCACGCTCCAGGTAGATTTTCCGAGCAGAATACGGGCAGTTCCGTTCAATTGAACAGTTCAAACAGCGAGTGCCAGCTCCTTCAGGCTGCAACAAAATCAAAATAAGGGACAAAAATTACAAAATAGGCAGGTAGTTTTCGATTTACAACCACACAAGGTAGTCCTCGACTTACGACCGTTCATTTAGCGGCCGTCCGAATTTACAACGGCAGTGAAAAAAAGTTACTTCTGCCCATTTCTCACACTTATGACCGTTGTAGCCTCCCCGTGCTCACGTGATCAAATGTCAAGGCGCTCGGCAACGGATTCATGCTTACGACGGTCGTCATGTCCCTGGGGTCAGGGTGATCCCCTTTTTGCGACCGTTTGACAAGCAAAGTCCACAGGGAAGCTTGACTCACTTAACAACAGGAAGTTCGTAAACCAGGGCCAAACTCACCTAACAAATGTCTCACTTAACAACAGAAATTTTGGGCTCGATCGCGGTCGTAAAAGGAGGACCACCTCTGTGTTTTGTGTGTGTGTGTGAATACATGCAAATTAGTGCAACATTTGCACTGAATGTCTGGCCCCACAATCAAGAACTATGTTTTAATGAATTGAAACGATTTCAATCTAAACGTTAAAACATGCGGTTTTGATTCAATTAAAATGGCGATTCAATCGTTTAATTCAACTCTTGTGCCACCCCGTCAAACAAAACACAACAACAACTTTTGACAAACCTTGTGCTCTTTCGTGAAATGTGACAGGCGGCCGAAAGAGGAAACTTGTAAACATCTGAAAGAAGAGAAGAAAAAAAAAAAAAAAAAAAAGGAATATTTGAAGGTTTAATCACAGAGGCTGTGTCAAAGTCTCTAGTCCTCGACTTATGACCACCACTGAGCCCTGAATTTCTGTTCTTAACGAGACACTTTTAAAGTTGAATTTTGCCCTATTTTTACCACCTTCGTTGCCACAGTTGTTACATGAATCCCTGAGGTTGTTAAGTTAATCATATGGTTGTTAAGTGAATCTGGCTTTCCCCGCTGACTTTGCTCATCGGAAGGTCCCAAAATGGGATCACGTGACACTGCGTTCCACCCCGGGACACTGCAACCCGTCATAAATACGAGTCCGTTGCCAAGCATATGAATTTGGATTGCTTGACCACGGGGAGGATGCAACGGTCGTTAAGTGTGAAAAACGGTCATGAGTCCGGGTTTCTTCAGTGCCGTTGTAACTTGGAACGGTCACTAAACCAACTGTTGTAAGTCAAGGACCACCCGTATTGTGGACAGATCTTCGAATACGTCGGGTTTTATATTTTTCCGAAAATGGAATGCAAACCTCTCGTGGCACACGAGAAAGACTATTTCAATTAAGAATAAGATGCAGATTTCTGCATTGAATATTAGATCTATAAGATCTAACATAAGATCGTGCCAGAATATGGGTTTTGGAGTACTTAAAAAAAAAGGCCTGCAATGGATTTGGTACAACCTATATATATTGGAAGGGCGATGGAGAGCGCTAATCACATTTTGAAGCCTCAGAAATCACACGAGGAAAGTCGGATTCCTTTCAGGTGTTTTTGGACAGGTCTCAACAGCAGAGCTCCGCAAGAAGTTGCAAACTCAAAAGTGTCCCGACTTCAAAAACGGGACAGCATCCCACGTTATCGAGTGTTTGTTGCCTTCTATATTCTTGAAAAATGAAAAGACAACAAGCGTTTTGCTCTTTTCGTTTGGTGAACCCCCGAAATACGGGGACCTTTTGCTGCTCGTGCGAAATGCTACCCGCCACCCAACTTCCAAGAAAAATAGCCAAGAGGATTATTTTGACGAGCAAAATTTCTACAAGGGAAAAAAAAAAGAAAGAAAAAGAGGAAGCG
This sequence comes from Pituophis catenifer annectens, assembly GCF_029215685.1. Lineage (NCBI taxonomy): Eukaryota > Metazoa > Chordata > Lepidosauria > Squamata > Colubridae > Pituophis > Pituophis catenifer. The sequence goes on along the minus strand of NW_027256898.1, from coordinate 1,920,599 downwards.
ACAGTTAAAACAGACCTACCTTTTACTCCCCATCCAAAAATTGATCAGGTCGATATCGTGGCAGGATTTAGCCAATAAAGAGAAAGAACTTTCGGTTTCGTTTCTCCAATTTCCCCGGACGAAAGAATGGGCGAAATGCCAGAAACCTATCTAGAGGAATAAAGTGGGGAGGGAAAAAAGGCAATCGATACACTAGAAAGGCTAAAAATTAAAAACCATGCATTTTGATGACCGTAATGCAGTTTTAGAGCTAAGGTATCAACAAGCTATCAATCGTGGTTTCTTAGTTCTTTCCAGTGGTGGGTTGCCCCCGGTTCGGACCGGTTCTATAGAACCGGTAGTAAAACCGGCGGGAGGCTCCGCCCACTGACCCTGACGTCATTAGAAGCGATCTGCGCATGGCCGTTTGATGTAACAACGGCGCTGAAAAAAATTGACTCAGGACCGTTTTCACACTTACGACCACTGCATGGTCATGTGATCAAAATTCAGACGCTTGGCAACAGACCCATATTTATGACGGTCACAGTCCCGGGGGTCATGTGATCCCCTTTTGTGACCTTCCGACAAGGGGGAAGCCAGCTTCGCTTAACAACCGTGTTTCTAACTTAAAACAACTGCAGTGGTTCGCTTAATGACCGTCGCAAGAAAAGGTCATAAAATGGAGCAAAACTCATTTAACAACTGTCCTGCTTTGCAGCAGAAATGTTGGGCTCCATTGTGGGTCATAAACCGAGGACTACCTGTATATAAGATCCAACATATGGGGCAAACTATAGCTGACGCATTTCCCAACAAGAATAAAAACCAATTATGCAATGCTTCCTAGCGGTTAGAGTGATTAATTTGAACATGGAACTTAAGAACAGGTCCTTAAGGAATGTAAAATCTCAAAACTGGAGAAAAAAAAAATGTGTATTAAAATATATATATATAAAACTGGAGAAGGAGATACTGGACGGGAGCAAGACACTGAGCTTGTCGATCAGAAAGAGTGGCAGTTCGGCGGTTCGAATCCCTAGTACAGATCTCCTGCGAGAGCAGAGGGTTGAGCTAGATGACCTCCAAGGAGCCTCCCAACTCTGTTACTGTTAACTGTTAAAAAGGACACGCTTTCGACAAAAAGTACATTTTCAAAAAGAAAGAGAATTCTTACCGGTTCCAGATGTTGAATATGGCAGATGTCGCCGATCAAGCCGGCATCTAGCAATTCCTAAAAAGAAAAGAAAGCTTGTTTTTCATTTTTTCCGTCTTTTTTTTTTGTGTGTGTGTGTGGGCTCATGAAAGCTGTTCTGTTATTCCCTTCGGCTCCTGTAAAAAAAAAAAAAAAATGGCAAATTTTAAGAAGAGGCGTTTGAACCTGTTTTTTTTTTTCCTCCTCCCTCCCTCCCTCCTCCTTTTTTCTTGTGGGCTACGTCTTTTAAATTAAATTAAGCTATCCCTTAGAACATCTTTACTCGAGGCCTTTGAGATGAAAGTTTGGTAGGAAAAAAAAAAACCAGATTCAAATGTTGGTCCCTCTTTATCTTCGGATCTTAACATGGACAGCCAAGTCAGCTGTTGGAAAGAGAGAGAGCCGTCATGCTGCCGAGACAAAGAGAGGTCATCTAGTCCAACCCCCACGCCCCAAGTTGGGTTCTTAAGAATATATCACCTTGATCTTCAGGGTGACCGGATGGTAACGGAGCACGTGGCACACGGCAAGGATCACGTGATTACTTTCGCACGCCCGGACGACCTCTTTACAATCTTCTTCCGTCACCTAATTCATAAGCAAAGAATTTTTTAATAAGAATAGAATAGAATAGAATAGAATAGAATAGAATAGAATAGAATAGAATAGAATAGAATAGAAATTAAGATTAGGAGTAGGATTAGGATAGGAGTAGAGTAGAGTAGGATTAGGGATTAGGATAGAATAGGATTAGGATGAAAGTAGATTAGGATTAGGATTTAGAATAGAATAGAATAGAATAGAATAGAATAGAATAGAATAGAATAGAATAGAAATTAAGATTAGGAGTAGGATAGGAGTAGAGTAGAGTAGGATTAGGGATTAGGATAGAATAGGATTCGGATTAGGATTAAAATAGGTTAGGATTAAGAATAGAATAGAATAGAATAGAATAGAATAGAATAGAATAGAATAGAATAGAAATAAAACCACAATAAATCAATCTGCTTCAGCTCTAAAAAGAAAGGATTTTGATTGAAAGACATTTTTAAAATTATCTTTATTTATTTAAGGTCAGATTTCCCAATTTGTCTCATTTCTTCCCTTCCCATGCTCGCTCTGTATAGAATTTTCCCCTAAATATTTGTTACGCTTCGACAAATGCACTGTTTTGTTTGTTATGGGCATACGGGGTACTCGCAAAATGGCGACAAAACTTGGGTTTTGCAACAGCGATTCCCCCCCCCCCCCAAAGATTCCTCCACTAAGGTTAGATTTTTATAAACAGATGCTGCTAGAAATATACTTTGCATTGATATGAATTAGCACCAATTATCTTAATAATTTACTATTAACAATATTAATACTTGTATTAATGTTAATCATTAATAACACTTTGCCAGAACTTACCGCCATGGGTTTTTCCAACAAGATGTGATATCCCTTTTGGGCAAAAGCTACAGCAGGTGCCTGATTGGAAGGAATAATAATAATAATAATAATAATAATAATAATAATAATAATAATAATAATAATAATAATAATATTAACAACAACTGTGCTACTCGGAACATTGTACATCTTAAGGTACTTGGTTGATCCCTAGGATGCTGGCAGCAACCCGTATCAACCATCAGCACCAGTCAATGATATTTGCGATGCAGTTTTAAATGTTCAGTTGACTGAGTTTCATGTTTAATGAATTAAGTAAATAACAATAACAATAACAAGGAGGGGGAGGAGGAGAAGAAGAAGAGGAGGAGGAAGAAGAAGGAGGAGGAGAAGGAGGAAGTAGAAGAAGAGAAGGAGAAGGAGGAGGAGGAGGAGGAGGAAAAGGAGGAAGTAGAAGAAGAGAAGAAAGAGAAGGAGAAGGAGAAGGAGGAAATAGAAGAAGAGAAGAAAGAAGGAGAAGAAGATGATGGAGAAGGAGGAGGAGGAGAAGGAGAAAAAGAGGAGGAAGAAGAAGGAGGAGGAGGAGGAAGTAGAAGAAGAGAAGAAGGAAGGAGAAGAAGAAGATGGAGAAGGAGGAGGAGGAGAAGGAAGAAGAGGAGGACGAGAAGAGGAGAGAGAGGGAGAAGGAACAGAAGGAGAAGGAACAGAAGGAGGAGGAGGAAGAGAAGAAGAGGAATAGGAGGAGGAGGAGAAGGAGAAGAGGAGGAGGAAGAAGGAGGAGGAAGTAGAAGAAGAGAAGAAAGAGAAGAAGACGATGGAGAAGGAGGAGGAGGAGAAGGAAGAGGAGGAGGAGGAGGAGAGGAGAGAGAGGGAGAAGGAACAGAAGGAGAAGGAACAGAAGGAGGAGGAGGAAGAAGAGGAGGAAGAGGAGGAGGAGGAGGAGAAGGAGAAGAAGAGGAGGAGGAAGAAGAAGAAGGAGGAGGAGGAGGAAGTAGAAGAAGAGAAGAAAGAGAAGAAGACAATGGAGAAGGAGGAGGAGGAGAAGGAAGAGGAGGAGGAGAGGAGAGAGAGGGAGAAGGAACAGAAGGAGAAGGAACAGAAGGAGGAGGAAGAAGAGAAGAAGAGGAAGAGGAGGAGAAGGAGAAGTCGTCTTGCACTATGAAATGAGCAAGATATGTGATCAAGAAAGAAAGCACAACAACACTGTATTCAGCTGTGGGTTTCACATATTTTTACTACTGGTTTGCTGCCCCGTGCGCGCCTTTCACACATGCACCCAGCCTTCCACGCACGTGCTTAGCTCGCGAACCCGCCTTCCGTGCATGTGCCCGGCCTCGAAAAGGTAGCTAAATAGGGCAGCATTACGCCAGGGCAAGTGGGCGGGCCTACCCGTAGTCGCCGCTACCGATTCGCCCGAACCGGCTGAATACCACCTCTAGACTGTATTAATGGAACAAAAAACAACACAAAGCAAACACAAACACAACACACACACACACACACACAATTTAAAGTTGAAAGATCGCACAGCTTCAAAAACTCTTTCTCTCTATAGGCACAATTTTTTTATTTTCAGTTTTTTCAGCTGGTTAGGATGCTCCCGGGGGACACAAAACACTGGCAAACTGCAATGCAATGACAATTTAAAAAATAATTTTTGTTTTTACGAATTTTTTACAAGGATAATTACAAGAAAAATAACAGAAGCAGAGTGGGAGATTTTTGGACCCACCTTATGGAGTCTGTCTGGAGTTGCTATAATCACGGCGTCAGCAAACTTTGCTCGTTCCGCAGCGGCAATCCAATCTTTAAAAGAAGAAAGGAGCCGTTAAAAACATTGCAGGAATCGGGGGGGGGGGGGGTTCCAATGACCAGAAAATCAGAAGGGGGGACCTGGAGATCATCTAATCCAACCCCATGCTCAGTGCAAACTTATAAAAAAAAATTATCTGTTTGCTTGAACTTGGCTGACTTCTCTTAGTTTAACATTCAGTCAAGATCTGCTTTCTTGCAACTTCAGTACATTACAGGTACTCCTCAACTTACAACAAGTTCGTTTAGTGACCCTTCGAAGTTGTGAAAAAAAGTGATTTAGGACCGTTTTTCACACTTACGGCCATTGCAGAATTCCCCATGTCACGTGACCCAAATTCAGACACTTGGCAACGGACTCCTATTTATCACGGCGTCCCGGGGTCACATGATTCCCTCTGGCAAACTTCTGACGAGCAAAGTTAAGCCAGATTCACTTAACAACCGTGTCACTAACGCGATCACCGCACCGGTTCACTTAACCACGGTGGCGAGAAAGATCGTAAAACGGGTCGTAAAACCCGCGGAACCAACGTCTCCCTTAGCCACAGAAATTTTGAGGCTCCACTGCGGCCGTACCGGTGTCTTCAAAACGATTTTACCATATTTTTCAGACTGTAAGACGCACCTAAATTTAGAAGAGGAAAACGACAACAAAAAGTTTTTGGCCTAGCTTTTTTCGGGTGTTTTTTTCTTTTTTGGCCCGTTTTGGAGGCTTTTTTCAGCCCATTTTCAAGGCTTTTTTCAGCCCGTTTTCAAGGCTTTTTTCGGCCCGTTTTCAAGGCTTTTTTCAGCCCGTTTTCAAGGCTTTTTTCGGCCCGTTTTCAAGGCTTTTTTCAGCCCATTTTCAAGGCTTTTTTCAGCCCATTTTCAAGGCTTTTTTCGACCCGTTTTTGGGGCTTTTTTCGACCCGTTTTCAAGGCTTTTTTCAGCCCATTTTGGGGCTTTTTTCGACCCATTTGGGGGGCTTTTTTCGGCCCATTTTTGAGGCTTTCTTCAGCCCATTTTTTCAGAAAAAACAGACCAAAAAAACCCAAAAAATGGGCCGAAAAAAGCCCGAAAAATGGGCCCCAAAAGCCTCAAAAACAGGCCAAAAAAAGCCCCCAAAATGGGCTGAAAAAAGCCTCAAAAACAGGCCGAAAAAAGCCCCTAAAACGGGCCAAAAAAAGCCTTGAAAATGGGCCGAAAAGTCCTGAAAAAGGCCTGAAAACAGGGCACGTGGAGGCAAAAAAAATGGCTGGTGGGTGGGCAGAGCTTCAGCAATATTCGGTCTGTAAGACGCACAGACATTTCCGCCCCCTTTTGGGAAACAAAAAAGTGCATCTTATAGTCTGAAAAATACGGTAATTTTTTTTTTTGTAAAAAAAATAATAATTTAACCCATTTTGTTTTTTTAAAAAAAATATTTTTAAGCATTCAAAAAAAAAAAAGGAAAATTTAAAAAGTTATTTTTTTGTAAGGCAGGGCGCCCCCGTTTGGAAGAAAAGGAAGATTAAAATGCAGCAATGCAACCTCACCGTCGAAGACATTCTCTGCCGGGATTTTATGTGCGTCTTGCAGTTTTTGACGGACAAGCATCCGAGGATCAGCTACGCCAATCACCTGGAAGAAACAAACTTCCCACAATTGCATCAGACATTACAGCTAGTCCTTGACTTAACAGTTCGTTTAGTAACCAAAGTTACGACGGCACTGAAAAAAAAGGACGTAAGTTTTTCACACTTACGACCTTGTAGCCTCCCTGTGCTCATGTGAACAAAATTCAGATGCTTGGCAACGGATTCGTATTTATGACGGTCGCAGGGTGTCAAGCAATGCCCTTTTGCAACCTTCTGACCAGCAAAGTGTAATGATTGCGGTGGTTCACTTAATAACGGAGGCCAAGGAAGGTCATAAAACTCCCTTAACAAATGTCTCACTTAACGACAGAAATTTGGGGCTCCGTTGTGGTCATAAGTCGCGCCCTACCCTTGCCGTGGTTCTGTGGTCTTTATAAAGAAGGCGAGATATTTTCATGAAATACCTTAAGAAGCTGGAAACTTGTTAATGTCCCAAACGCAGTTTTTATTTTGTCGCATTTGGGAGAATCATATCAAAATACGCAATCCTGTTTTGAAATGAAATTCAAAATAAAAAGAAAAGGAGGGGATGGACTGAATCTACCCACCGGTAGGCATTTTGCTGGATTTATCTTAATAAAAGGAAAAATAAATATATTAAGAACTAAGATGCTGAGCTCGTTGATCGAAAGGCTCGGCAGTTCAACGGTTCGAGTCCCTAGTGCCGCGTAATGGAGTGAGCTCCCGTGACTTGTCCCAGCTTCTGCCAACCTAGCAGTTCAAAAGCAGGTAAAAAAGGCAAGTAGAAAAAATAGGGACCACCTTTGGTGGGAAGGGAACAGCGTTCCGTGCGCCTTTGGCGTTGAGTCATGCCGGCCACACGACCACGGAGACGTCTTCGGACAGCGCTGGCTCTTCAGCTTTGAAACGGAGATGAGCACCGCCCCCTAGAGTCGGGAACAACTAGCACATACGTGCGAGGGGAACCTTTTTACCTTTACCTAATAATTATATTAATCACAAACCAGAATTTTACCTTCATGCGTTCCGGGTAACATAAAGCATACGAAGAATAATTCTTGCCCCTGTTTCCCGCGCCAATAACCAATACGGTGATTTTGCGAGACATTCGGCTGGGAGCTTCCGACAGATCTGATCAATGAAAGGATGGGTTAAGAAAAGCTTTTGAACCATCATCCACTCCTTGCGTGGGATTAAGACGTCACGGTAAAAAACCAGGAGGTCCTGAATTCAAGTCCTGCCTTCGCCATGAAAGCCGGCTGGGTGACTTTGGGCTGATCACCAGGAGACCGTGAGTTCTAGTCTTCCGTTAAGACAGGAACGCCAGCTAGATGATTTAGGGCCAATCACGAAGAGATGGTGAGTTCAAGTCCTGCTTTAGGTATGAAAGCCAGCTGGGTGACTTTGCGCCAATCACCAGGAGACTGGGAGTTCCAGTCCTGCCTTAGGAATGAAAGCTGGCTGGGTGACTATGTGCTAATCATCAGGCGACTGGGAGTTCTAGTCCCGCCTTAGGCATGAAAGCCGGCTGGGTAACTTTGGGCCAATCACTAGGAGACTGGGAGTTCTAGTCCCGCCTTAGCAACAAAAGCCAGTTAGGTGACTTTGGGCCAATCACTGGGAGACTGGGAGTTCTAGTCCCGCCTTAGCAACAAAAGCCAGTTAGGTGACTTTGGGCCAATCACTGGGAGACTGGGAGTTCTAGTCCTGCCTTAGCCATGACAGCTAGCTGGGTGACTTCGGGCCAATCACCAGGAGACCAGGAGTTCTAATCCCGCCTTAGCAACAAAAACCAGCTATGTAACTTTGGGTCAATCTCCAGGCGATGGTGAGTTCTAGTCCTGCCTTAGGCATGAAAGCTGGCTGGGTGACTTCGGGCCAATCACCAGGAGACGGTGAGTTCTAGTCCCGCCTTAGCGATGAAAGCTAGATGGGTGACTTCAGGTCAATCACCAGGAGACCGGGAGTTCTAGTCCCATTTTAGGCATGAAAGCCAGCTAGGTGACTTTGGGCCAGTCCCTCTCTCTCCGCCCAACCCACCTCACAGGGTTGTTGTCATAGGGGGGAAAAAAGAAGGAAGGAGCGCTAGGTGTCTTGGCTGCCTTGAGTTACTTATCAAAATAACAAAGGCGGTAAATCAGTAACCAAATAAACAAACATTAACCAGCTTGGATATGCTTGTTTATTTGGGTCTAACCTTGCATAACCTGGATAGGATTATGTTTTTTTTAAAAAAATGTACCAAATTAAATGGGAATGAGGAAAACTCCATTTTACAGAGCAGTATTTTAAAAAAATCCCATTGACTATAAGTGGATTTTCCCCCACCCTAAAACTGGAGAAATAACTGGCCCTGCTAAGATCCCAGCCCTTCCCTAGACAAACCAGGATCGCAAATCTCAAGTTTCCTACCTAGAGACAAAAACCAGGCCCACAAATCTCAGTTTGCTACAAGCCAGGATTTTCTGGGGTTTCTTGCAAGAATAGCCTGTTCCCCCTTTTGCAAAAATTATTCCTGGGCATTGCAAAAAAAAAAAAAAAAAAAAGGCTTCTGCCTTCAGTTGTTTTCCCAATAGGATCATCCAATCATGCAATTAAAAATAAAATTTAAAAAAAGGAAATTACTCACCAGCCAGAAGATAATTGCATCAACCGTCCCAGGAACAAAACAGACCTTAAACAGAAGCTGGCGAGGCCACGCCCCCCTCCTGGCTCCTCATTGGTGCGAGGTTCTGCCAGCCGAGCGCTGACGTCATGAAAGCGGAAGGGATCTTTACTGGCTGGCTAAGTGTGAAACCCGAAAGCTGATTGGTTACAACTTGAAGAGGGCTGAGAAGGCATGGGGAGGGGCGGGGCTTCTTTTCCATTCATCATTTCAAAGTGTGTATTAAGCTGGGCTCTTACTGTGATAAAGGTTTGATTTGAATTATATTATATTATATTATATTATATTATATTATATATTATATTATATTATATTATATTATATTATATTATATTATATTATATTATATTATATTATATTATATTATATTATTATATTTATTATATTACTTTACATTACATTATATTATATTATATTACAATATATATATATATATGATATATATATATATATTTGTGTGTGTGTATATATATATATATATATATATATATATATATATATAACATATAATACATAACATCACATCACATCACTATATTGTATTGTATTGTATTGTATTGTATTGTATTGTATTGTACTGTATTGTATTGTATTGTATTATACTGTATTTGGGCAGGTGTATATTTTTTAATGCTGTTACTGTTTTAATGGTTCTCCTTGTGGACAAAGAGAGGGTGCATAATTAATTCCACCCGCCTCTAAATTAGTGTTTCTTTACTTCTGCAACTTTTGAGATGTGTGGACTTCAACTTCCAAAATCCCCAGCCAGCCTATGTGGAGTACAACCTCCAGAAATCCCCAGCCAGCATTTGCAGACTTCATCTCCCATAATTCCCCAGGCTGCATGATTTAAGACTTCACCTCCCATAATTCTCCAGCTTGCATGCATTAAGACTTTACCTCCCAGAATTCCCCAGTTTGCATGCATTAAGACTTCACCTCCCATAATTCCCCAGCCTGCATGCTTTAAAACATCATCTCCCATAATTCCCCAGCTTGCATGCATTAAGACTTCATCTCCCAGAATTCCCCAGCCTGCATGCTTTAAAACGTCATCTCCCATAATTCCCCAGTTTGCATGCATTAAGACTTCACCTCCCATAATTCCCCAGCCTGCATGCATTAAGACTTCATCTCCCAGAATTCCCCAGCTTGCATGCATTAAGACTTCACCTCCCATAATTCCCCAGCCTGCATGCACCCAGTTTGCATGCATTAAGACTTCACCTCCCAGAATTCCCCAGCTTGCATGCATTAAGACTTCATCTCCCAGAATTCCCCAGCTTGCATGCATTAAGACTTCATCTCCCATAATTCCCCAGGCAGCATGTTCCATAATATGAATCAGGAATTTTGCCCTCCTATTTCTGAGTCAATAAAGAGAGTAGCCCCTCCTTGCAAGCCCTTCCTTGAGATCCAGAGCAGCGGGTTAGTCTAGATGGTCTCTAAAACCCCCTACCACCTTTGGCATTTTGATATTCTACCAAAAAAAAAAAAAAATCCCAATCAGCCATCTTGGATATTTTATTTTTATTAGATATGCATCTAGGATTATCCTTCCCCACCGCCCCAGCCAAAAAAAAGAGAACATGGCACATGGGGCCAGAAATGCCAATTATTATTATTATTATTATTATTTGCATTCCTTCATATCGTCAGCATCAGAGGTTGCTGTTCGTCCGGCAGTTCCTCCCCTGGGGGGATTTCGTAAAAGACGCAGAGCGAGGAATACAGGCAGCCCACGAAAGAGACCACGCTGGCAAAGTACATCACTCCGTTGGCACTGCCCACCGCTGCCGTTAAAGGACCCATGACGATAGAGACCAGAATCTGGGCCAGGAAATATTGACAGCTCAGGAGAGAGATATCAACTCCCATGCCTCGTTTAGTGCCGTCTTTGTCGGTGCCGGCAAACTGTTTCGAGAAAGACAGAAGAAAGAAAGAAAAACCCCAGAAGATTTTTTAAAAAATTGCAAAACTCCATCTTCCACGATAAGACTTGCAAAGATGTTCCCAAAAAAATACCTCAACATCTTGGAAATGTAAGAAAACTCAAGGAACATATTACCATCTATGGTGGATGTGCCCGGCGGCAAAAAAAATTTGGACAAATATAAAGAAATGGATAGAAAAAATAATAGATCAATTGAAAGAAAACTGGAAACATTCTTGTTAGGAATATTCACGAGAACATACAACAAGAAAATAAAATACTTGATCCTACATAACAGCTGCAAAACGAATAACATATGCAAAAAATTGGAAACAGGAAAGGACCGCAACAGACGAAGAAGCGATAGAAAAAGTTTTAGAATGTGCTGAGAATGGACAAATTAACAAAAGAAATTAAAGAAAAAGAAGAGATGGATTATTATATAATATGGAATAAATGGTATGAATGGCTTGAGTCGAGAAATAAAGAATAACAATCAGAGGAAAGAAGTTAGAAGTATAAAATATGTATATAACAAATGTATAGAAATGTATAAATTTAAGGATATAATTAAAAGTATAAAATATGTATATAACAAATGTATAGAAATGTATAAAATTAAGGATATAATTAAAAGTATAAAATATGTATATAACAAATGTATAGAAATGTATAAAATTAAGGATATAATTAAGAGTATAAAATATGTATATAACAAATGTATAGAAATGTATAAAATTAAGGATATAATTAAGAGTATAAAATATGTATATAACAAATGTATAGAAATGTATAAAATTAAGTTTATTAATGTTAGAAAATACAAATGTAACCAAAGAAAAAGGGACAATGGGGAAAAAAAAAATGAAGAGATATGGGAGGAAAGATATAATAACGGAAAGAAGGCCACGAAGAAACAATGTTTAAAAAAGAGGAGATATTTATATGTTGTATTTTATGTGATTGTCATATCTGTGTCATAATAAAATTAAAAATAAAAATTGCAAAATTCGCTAAGCTTCGTGCCCTGGATGATTGCATGGCGATAAGAAGAGATTATAGATTATATGCATATATTTCTATATGCATAGAAATATTGTAATTATACAACAATATTTGGACTTCAAAGTGGACTTCAATTCCCAGAATTCCCCAGCCATTCCTCAGGGAATTCTGGGAGTTGAAGTCCACCCGTCTTCAAACTGCCGTAGAGTAAGAAGTTCTCTCATTTCTAAACCAATTTTAAACGCTTCGACCATTCTTTTCTAAAGGACTCCCTTCTGAAAGACGAAGGCCCTCTGTACATGCCCAGAGACCCTCCGGCTGAGAAATTTGAGCAATTGCCATACCTGCTTACTTTGATAGTAGTCGCACAGCAAGGAGTAAGGAAGCGTGCAGAGGGTGGAAAAAAGCACGCCGTAGGTGACGCAGAGCGATAGGATCACGTAGATATTTCGAGTCAAGGTAGCCAGACCGGTGCCGAGACCGAAAACTAAATAGGCTATAAAATACAGCGTGCGGATGCTGAGATATTCTTCCAGTTTCTCAAGGGAAGCTGCCAAAGGAAGAAAAATCAATTCTTAGAACTAAGGAGAAATTTCCTGACAGTGAGAACAATTAACCCGTGGAACAACTTGCCACCAGAAGTTGTGAATGCTCCAACACTGGAAGCGTTTAAGAAGATGGTTGGATAAACATTTGTCTGAAGTGGTGTAGGGTTTCCTGCCTAAGCAGGGGGTTGGACTAGAAGACCTCCAAGGTCCCTTCCAACTCTGTTATTCTATTCTATTCTATTCTATTCTATTCTATTCTATTCTATTCTATTCTATTCTATTCTATTCTATTCTATTCTATTCTATTCTATTCAACCTATACAACCCGGCTCATTCCATACCTTTTAAACCGAGACACTGCAAATGGCAAATGCGTTAATTGCAAATAATTCATTTGGAATGAATAAACCTATCCCTTCCTGGTGTTTTCGTCGTGCATGCGATTTGATTCTCTATGCCTTTTTTTTTTTTTTAAAGAGTATTTTTGTGTTTTGTTTATGAGCCATCTTCGGTTCCATGCAGGAGGAAGGAAGGGAAGACAAAGGAAGGGAGGAGAGAAGATGGGACGGAGGAAGGAAGGAAAGGAGGGAGGGAGGAAAGTGAAGGAAGGAAGGAAAGCCAAAGGAAAGAAGGAGAGAGGGAGGGAGGGAAGGAGGAAGGAAAGACAGGAAGGAAGGAAGGAAGGAAGGAAGAAGATGGGAAGGGATGGAAAGATGGAGGGAGGGAGGGAAAGGGAGGCAGAGATGAAGGAAGGGAGGAAGGAAGGAAGAGGGGGAAAGGAGGCAGAGATGAAGGAAGGAAGGAAGGAAGGAAGGGAGAGACAGAAGGAAGGAAGCAAGGAAGGAAGGAGAAGGAAGGGAGGTACAGAGGAAGGAAGGAAGGAAGGAAGGAAGGAAGGAAGGAAGGAAGGAAGGAGACGGGAAGGGATGGAAAGACGAAGGAAGGGAGGGAGGGAAAGGGAGGCAGACATGAAGGAAGGAAGGGGGAAAGGGAGGCAGAGATGAAGGAAGGAAGGAAAAAAGGAGAAGGAAGAGAGGGACAGAAGGAAGGTAGGAAGCAAGGAAGGAAGGAGAGGAAGGCAGGTACAGAAGAAGGAAGGAAGGAAGGAAGGAAGGAAGGGAGGGAGGAAGGGAGGAAGGAAGGAAAGAAGGAGAAGGAAGGGAGGGAGGGACAGAAAGAAGGTAGGAAGCAAGGAAGGAAGGAGAAGGAAGGGAGGTACAGAGGAAGGAAGGAAGGAAGGAAGGAAGGAAGGAAGGAAGGAAGGAAGGAAGGAAGGAAGGAAGGAAGGAAGGAAGTGGGGAAAATAAGCACAGGAACTTTCCACCATAACTTCTGAATTAAAGCCACTAGTGGAATAAAGTCTGGAAGAGTCTTACAAATCCCAATGAGACAATCCTTAAAATGGGCGCAACAACCTCCGTTTTAAAGGATGCGTCTTTCCATTACCGTGTTTACAAAGTGGTAAGAGCCCTCTCAGAGCTTCAGGACATTCTTCCCCCGCCCCCCCGAAAACCCACCGCCTGAATCCCTCCCCCCCCCGTGTCATCCCTATTATACCCAAGTCGCAACTCCCACCGATTTACCTGAATACAACGCCGCGCTGAATGCGTAGACGCACATGCCCCAGCACCCCATGGTGACACCGGCGTTGTACCTCTGGCGCTCGTCTGAATCCGGGGAGGCTTTGGGGTTCCCTTGGTAGACCACCTCTCCCATGAAGTCGGTGTAAAAGAGTAACATCCCTTCAAACGACAGCCAGCCTGCGAGCGGGGACAGAGAAGACAACAGGGTGTCCGAAGAGACATGTCACCGGAGGAAAACGTAGGAAGGAAGGAAGGATGGTGGAGGAGAAGACGGTTAGAAGATGGTTTTTCAAACAGGGTTGGAGGACTGAGGGCCCTTCCAGAGCCTGATAAGCTACGTTTCCCCACCAGACACGCAACAAACCAGGATTGGGCAGCCACAATGCTTGGATTGGCACCCGTGGCCAGCCAAGCTGTGTTTTTCAAACAGGGTTTGAGAACCGAAGGCCCTTCCAGAGCCTGATAAGCTACGTTTCACCCCCAGGCGCACAACAAACCAGGATCGACAGCCACAATACTTGGATTGGCACCCGTGGCCAGCCAAGCTACGTTTTTCAAACGGGGTTGGAAAACTGAGGGACCTTCCAGACCTTGATGAGCGACGTTTGGCTCTTAGGCACACAACAAACCAGGATTGACCAGTCATAATGCTTGGATTGGCACCTGCACGCTTCCGCTCACTTCCGCGCATGCTTTATGCTCGCGCATTATGTCCGGGCGGGTGGGCGGAGCCTCCCGCAGTTGCCACTACCGGTTCGCACGAACCGGACAGAACCAACTAAAACCCACCTCTGATTGGGACATAGTTTAACCTATTGGCTGGCCTACCTCTCCTGGTTGTTGTGAGGTTAAGCCGTTGGGAAGGATGAAGGAGAGCCCTAGACACCTCCTCCATCTTTGTTTCTCAAACTCAGCAATCAGAGGACACTCTCCTAGATGAAGGAATCAAACTAATCTTTTTTTATATATATACCTAGGAAGTGGTTGATGCAAAGGTTGCGAAGAACTTTTGGCATGTGACAGACGGTGGAACACAGGAGCTTTATCGACAGCGGCTGTTCAGAGACGTCGTTCAAGCCATTCAATTCACTCTCGTACTTAACCCCGTTCAGCAAAATATTTGCTACCTGCGTCACAAAATCGGTCCTTTTAGTCAACGCGGCGCACAGGAAGCTCCCAAAGAACAATGCAGTATGCCCCCAAGTTATAATCTTGCTGCTTGGATCACAAATTACAAACCAGAAAATAAGCCCTAGCACGATTTTTCAGGATGCTCGTAATATAAGCCCTACCTCCAAAATAAGCCCCAGTTAAGATTCTCAGCCGGATGCATTTATTTATTTATTTATTTATTGGACTTATATAGTACCGTATTTCCCTGAAAATAAGCCCCAACCAGAAAATAAGCCCTAGCATGATTTTTCAGGATGCTCGTAATATAAGCCCTACCCCCAAAATAAGCCCCAGTTAAGATCCTCAGCAGGATGGACGCATTTAGTACCGTATTTCCCTGAAAATAAATCCCAACCAGAAAATAAGACTTAATGTGTCTTTTGGAGCAAAAAATAATATAAGACCTTATTTTCAGGAAACACGGTATATTATTGCAACTAGCTGAAGATGAATATTATAAAAAAAAAATCTGTCTTTTCTTTAACATTTCCTTCTGTGCAAAGGTATACTGCTTAGAAGCATGGAGGTTCTACAGAGGGATGCCTGGGAATCCATTTCGGCCTTATTAGAACCTGTTGTCAACTCTCAAAGCATCCCTGGCCTGCTCTCGAGTTGCCATAGGCCAGGGGGGATGGGAAACCAGCAAAATGACACAGCAGCCAAAGACAGATGCACATTCCACGCTTATCTCTCTCAAGGCTGTATCCCAGGGTTACCTACAGCCACCGAAGGGGAGTGACCTCTACAACCCTCGAATTTGCTCCATTGGCGAATGTGATTGATGACACACCCTGGGGGAAGGGGGGAACCAGGGTCATAACTGGAGCGTAAATTACGTGGGGTCAGAGCTGGCTTCACTTGGGAAGGTACGGACTTGAAGCTCCTAATAAATAACTGGATTTCTTTTGAAGCTTGGCTCGAGATTTAATTAGGGCATCCGTAGGAACCCTGACACCTGTCTTCCCATCACAGCCTCACCTTTTCCCGGCGTTTACCACCGCAAGACATTTTTGCATGGAGCAACGACGGGAGGCTCGAGCAAGTGAGCCTGGCTGCCTTTCCAGCTCACCTGTTGGCTGAACGTGACATTCCTCCGCCGCGTGCTTTCCGGAATGTTCCCGGTGATGATATCCGGGATTGCCAAAGTCTGTGGCCGTTTCAGGATTCCCGACGAACGGGGCTTTATTGCGTCCAAGGACCCCACCCTCAATCCTTCCCCGCCATTTTCTCTGCTCTCCAAAGCTGCATTTTCGGGGCAATGTAACCCCTCTGGAGCTCGGGGCAAGCTGACGCTGACACCCTGCCCCGGTAAGCTTCCCGGGATGGACAGGTAGCCGTCGGTTCCACCGGTGAAGCAGTCAATGAGGACGCTGTCGATATTCGAGGTGCCGAAGGAGGAGGCGAAATCGTTGAGCCCCGTCAAAGAGCTGTCCCAGCTGATCAGGCTGCCGTATCTCGGGGTCAAGGGGCTGAGGGGAGACATGGGGCTGGTAAAGTTGGCGTACATACGGACCGGGTTTTGGGACCCCGCAGGACTGTCCAGGGGACACTCCTCGAACAGGAGCGGCGGAGAAGGCGGGAGGGTCAGATTTGGGCTCTTCATGATGTTCTTTTGTTTGCCGAAAGACGACAAGGAGCGTTCGGGGATGCTGACCAAAGTCAAGATGGTGGCCAGCGTCAGGGTGATGGAGGTGAAGATGTAGATGACGCGCAGCTGTCCGCCCACGGCCTTCCCGAAGGCGGTGCCGTTCCAGTGAATTCCACCCACGACGTAGCCAAAGCCGCCGCCGAGTCCTGCAAGGAAGGAACCAAAGCCCGGGTCAGTTTTCATTCTGGAACGTCTCTCTCCACAGCCTTAGAAAGAAGCAACTTCTTTTTTTTTCCAGTAAAAGAAGTGGCTGCTTTGAAGAGTTCCCAATGGAGGGATGCAGCTACTTTAAAGAGTTCAAAGCCAATGGATGCAGCTACTTGAAAGAGTTCAAAAACAGTTGTATGCAGCTACTTTAAAGAGTTCAAAGCCAATGGCTGCAGCTACTTTAAACAGTTCAAAGCCAATGGATGCAGCTACTTTAAAGACTTCAAAAACAGTTGTATGCAGCTACTTTAAAGAGTTCAAAGCCAATGGATGCAGCTACTTTAAAGAGTTCAAAAACAGTTGTATGCAGCTACTTTAAAGGGTTCAAAGCCAATGGATGCAGCTACTTTAAAGAGTTCAAAGCCAATGGATGGAGCTACTTTAAAGAGTTCAAAGCCAATGGATGCAGCTACTTTAAAGAGTCGCAAACAGTTGGATGCAGCTACTTTAAAGAGTTCAAAGCAAATGGATGCAGCTACTTTAAAGAGTTCAAAGCAAATGGATGCAGCTATTTTAAAGCATTCAAAGCCAATGGATGCAGCTACTTTAAAGAGTTCAAAGCCAATGGATGCAGCTACTTTAAAGAGTTCAAAGCCAATGGATGCAGCTATTTTAAAGACTTCAAAAACAGTTGTATGCAGCTACTTTAAACAGTTCAAAGCCAATGGATGCAGCTACTTTAAAGACTTCAAAAACAGTTGTATGCAGCTACTTTAAAGAGTTCAAAGCCAATGGATGCAGCTACTTTAAAGAGTTCAAAAACAGTTGTATGCAGCTACTTTAAAGGGTTCAAAGCCAATGGATGCAGCTACTTTAAAGAGTTCAAAGCCAATGGATGGAGCTACTTTAAAGAGTTCAAAGCCAATGGATGCAGCTACTTTAAAGAGTCGCAAACAGTTGGATGCAGCTACTTTAAAGAGTTCAAAGCAAATGGATGCAGCTACTTTAAAGAGTTCAAAGCAAATGGATGCAGCTATTTTAAAGCATTCAAAGCCAATGGATGCAGCTACTTTAAAGAGTTCAAAGCCAATGGATGCAGCTACTTTAAAGAGTTCAAAGCCAATGGATGCAGCTATTTTAAAGACTTCAAAAACAGTTGTATGCAGCTACTTTAAAGAGTTCAAAGCAAATGGATGCAGCTACTTTAAAGACTTCAAAAACAGTTGTATGCAGCTACTTTAAAGAGTTCAAAGCCAATGGATGCAGCTACTTTAAAGAGTTCAAAAACAGTTGTATGCAGCTACTTTAAAGAGTTCAAAGCCAATGGATGCAGCTACTTTAAAGAGTTCAAAGCCAATGGATGGAGCTACTTTAAAGAGTTCAAAGCCAATGGATGCAGCTACTTTAAAGAGTCGCAAACAGTTGGATGCAGCTACTTTAAAGAGTTCAAAGCAAATGGATGCAGCTACTTTAAAGAGTTGCAAACAGATGGATGCAACTACTTTGAAGATCAATAATGCAAATAGAGGCAGCTACTTTAAAGAGTCGCAAACAGTTGGATGCAGCTATTTTAAAGAGTCGCAAACAGTTGGATGCAGCTACTTTAAAGAGCTGCAAATAGGTGCCTGATTCTTTTGCCTTAAATCAAAGCACAGCACGGCTGTGACTACAACTGAACTACAACTCTTGCTCAAAAGAATTCGCACCAGGCTCTGGATGAGAGAATCCGAGCCTGGGTTTTGCTTGGCTCGGCTTTATGGCTGTTGGGAACCACCTAACCATGACTCAACCAGCAGGCGTTGCGGGGAAAACTCACCAGCTAAAAGAGCGTGAATGTTGAGCGCCCGGTCTTGATCCGACGGGCGACAGACGTCAATCATGTAGGCATGGCTGGGGTTGTCGGCCGAGTCGGCACAGAAATCCATCAAGATGACTCCGCAGATAGTCAGCGCGATGCCCCACTTGTGATTGTTGCCTGTGTCCGAGACGGCAGCGCCGATATCCCGACCATTCAGCATCAGGGAGAGTCCCAACAACGCCCCTGCGGAGTAGGTAGAAATGTCCACTGGAAGGACAGTAGGATCGTGCCAGCAACGGGCGATAACACCCACATTCTGTGCTTTTCCTTCCCATCCATCACATCTTTCCTTCCTTCCTTCCTTCCTTCCTTCCTTCCTTCCTTCCTTCCTTCCTTCCCATCCATCACATCTTTCCTTCCTTCCTATCCATCCCTTCCTTCCTTCCCATCCATCACATCTTTCCTTCCTTCCTTCCTTCCTTCCTTCCTTCCTTCCTTCCTTCCTTCCTTCCTTCCTTCCTTCCTTCTCTAACACTAGAAGTTTTTAAGAAGAGATTGGACAATTGTCTGAAATGCGATACGATTTCTTGCCTGAGGAGGGGGTGGACTAAAAGACCTCCAAAATCCCTTTCAGCCCTTCCTTTCTTCCTCCCTCCCTCTCTCCCTCCCTCCCTCTTCCCTTCCTTCCTTCCTTCCTTCCTTCCTTCCTTCCTTCCTTCCTTCCTTCCTTCCTTCTCCAACACTGGAAG
Organism: Pituophis catenifer annectens; assembly: GCF_029215685.1. Lineage (NCBI taxonomy): Eukaryota > Metazoa > Chordata > Lepidosauria > Squamata > Colubridae > Pituophis > Pituophis catenifer. The sequence goes on along the minus strand of NW_027256898.1, from coordinate 1,901,392 downwards.
TTTTTAAAAAAGAGATTAGACAATTGTTTGAAATGCGATAGGCTGGGTTTCCTGCCGGAGCAGGGGGTTGGACTAGAAGACCTCCAGGGTCCCTTCCGGCTCTGTTATTCTGTATTCTAAATCACTCCCAAGCAGGGCTTCCGTTGTGTGTATGGCATTCCCGTTCACCCCTTCAAATCCCCTCCCCAAAAGGCTCCTTCGCCCTGCCCATGGCTTATAAACTGGCTATAAATATTCAAACTCCGTTTTTTCCGCAAATAAGGGTCAAAATCCGGCCACAATTCCCCGCACCGCATATGTCCCAACGCCTCGCATTTCTCCAAACCAGCTGAATCAATCAACAAAAACGAAATCTCCCCGCAAGCAGAAAGGTAGCGTGTCAGTATTTTAACTCCGGGATAGCTAGCTTTCTTAGTGCAAGGAGAAAAGGGCCCCCCTCTCCTCCAATTACCGATTGCCAAAACGAGGATGAAAGGTCTCCTCCGTCCCATCGGGGAATTGCACCGGTCACTCCAAGCCCCCAATAAGGGCTGCAGCAAGAAACCTAGGCAAAAAAAAAAGAAAAAAGAAAATTGGAGTTAGGTGACTTGGCCGTCAGTGTTAGTAGGATCCTTCTGGATGGTTTTCCTTGATTACGCTGCTGTTACTCACACCCCCAACACAATTAGGACAAGCCACTTGTATATAAATAAGAGAACAGATCCCGCTGCCTTCTAGGACTGATGATGTTACCCAGTTGGGTAATAAAATGTCTCCAAGAAAAACAAGCTCAGGGAGCACCAAGGACCCCACAGTTCTTGTCTTCTTCTTCTTCCTCCTCCTCCTCTTCCTCCATGCAAAGCCGACTCCCTTCTAGCACTGATGATGTTCCCTAGTTGGGTCATGAAACATCTGCAAGGAAACATCTGCACAGAACGCACCAAGGACCCCAAAGTCCTCCTCCTCCTCTTCCTGTTCCTCCTCCTCCTCTCCACACACCTCACTCCCTTCTAGCACTGATGATGTTCCCTAACTGGGTCATGAAACATCTACCCCCCCCCAAAAAAAAACCCCAATCAAACTCAGAGAGCGTCAAGGACCCCACACTTCAGCCCTAAACTACAAATATTCTCTTCTCGCAGACAGAAAGACCACCCCGCATCTTACGTCAAAGAGAATCAAGAAGAGTTAACCTGTGGCTCCGTTGCCTGAGCCTGGGCTATCGACAGATGCAGACTCTGAGAGTGAGGGGGAGGAGTTGGCAAGGCCTCCCTCTCCAGGACCCTCCTCTCTGGCAATGCCTCCGGAGGACACCGAAGGCCAAGAAATAGGCCCAGAGCCAAGCATGTCCCCGCAGCCACAGGTGGATAGCGACAAAGGAGATAAGTGCTGGCTGGATCCTCGACAGCGGCGCAGGGAGAAGCATGCGCAGCAGAGGGGAAGGCGTGCCAGAGATTATCTGAGTCACTGGACCACACCCCACAGGGTATAAATGTGGGTGTGGTGGCCGGTTCAGTTTGTGATGAGCAAAAACTAGAAATAATCCATGATCTCTGCGTTACTGGACTTCTGCCTGCCTTGTCAGACTGCATTTGGACTAACCCTTGTATTGCTGAAACTTTGCTTGCTTTATCGGAATGCTTGCAGTCTAATCTTTGTTTTGTGTGAGTAAAGTCTGAATTGGCAGCGAGCCACTGGGTGGCTGCCAGCTTTATCTTCAAAGACTTTGTCGCGTGGCTTATTAACTCCGGGCCGTCTGTGGGGGTGCGTGTGTGGGACGGGGACAGAACACTGGGATGGCAAACCTATGCCATGCGTACCACAGGTGGCACATGGAGCCATATCTGTGGGCACGCCCTAGCTCAGCTCCAGCGCGCATGTGCACACCGGCCAGCTGATTTTCAGGCCTTGGGGAAGGCTGTTTTCGCCCTCCCCAGGCTCCTAGAAAGGCTCTGCAGCCTGGGGAGGGCCCACCGTTCCAAAAGCGGGCGGAGCACAGGGGGTCGTGCACGCATGTGCGGGGGGGTGGGGCGCATTGAATTGGGAGTGTGGGCATGCGCGCGCACGATCCCTCCACACTCCCCTTGCTTTTGGCACGTGACGGCAAAAAGGTTCGGCATCACTGACCTAGAGCCTCCTTCTCACCCTCCCTCTTTTCCCGGGGCGTAGTCGCTGATTCTTTTCTCCCTAAAAGCTCTTATAGGGCCAAGGCACTCTTGACAAGAGTCCCACCCAGGAAACGCACAACATTTCGGACTTTTCAGAGCCGGCCGGGTCCCCGGTTTGAACTGCCTCACCCAGAATCGGACTGATAAACCACACCATGCCGTACAGCTGATCCGGCAGGCCCATCTGGAGCAGGGCCGGCGTAACGTAGGCCGTCTCCATGGCGTAACTGAACTCGATCCCGAACAAGATGCACCCGTTGAACAGCAGTTCCAAGAACGATCTCTCCGGGTGGATCTCTCCGAAGGGGGCGCGGTCCTTGGGGCAGGGGGTGTTGGGAGGAGGAGGCGGGGAGGGCCGGATAGATTTCCTCCGCTTCGGATGCCTTTTGAAGTTGTTGGCCCGGTGACTGATGTGCCGAGGGACGGAGCCGGGATAATGCGCCGCTTGGGTCCTCCAGAGATCCGGAGAAGAGACGGTAGGGAAGAGCAATTCGCTGGACGGGCTCGCCAGGATGGTCGGAGCGGTCATGGTCTTGGACTTGCTGGAAGGAAGAAGGGCACGGTGAGTTTGCTGGCAGGAGACGACCAGGCTGAGCCCGAGGGAGGGAGGGAAGGAGGGAGGAGTCAAACGCGTCATTAGTCTCGAATCCCTTCGTTCCCACTAGCGATCCTTGAATTCCTTCTATTCCTATCTACCGCCAATTCGCTTCAAACGTTGGTAGTTCGGATTCTTGTAGAGAGCTTAAGCTTGCAATAAATCTTTATATCCATTTGAAATGCCTGGACTTCCTGATTTTCCTGCCCTTGATATTACTCTTTCTCTTTCTCTGTCTCTCTCTGTCTCTCTCTCTCTCTGTGTCTCTCTCTGTGTCTCTGTCTGTATCTCTTTCTCTCTCTCTCTCTCTCTCTCTCTGTGTGTTTCTCTGTCTCTCTCTGTCTCTGTCTGTCTGTCTCTCTGTGTGTGTCTCTCTCTGTGTCTCTGTATCTCTTTCTTCCTCTCTCTCTCTCTCTGTGTGTTTCTCTGTCTCTCTCTGTCTCTGTCTGTCTGTCTGTCTCTCTCTCTCTCTCTGTCTGTCTCTCTGTCTCTCTTTTCTGTTTCTTTTCTCTCTCTCTCTGTCTTTCTTTCTTTTCTCTCTCTCTCTCTCTTTTTTCTCTCTGTGTCTCTCTTTTATCTCTCTCTTTCTCTGTGTCTTTCTCTTTCTCTCTCTCTCTCTCTCTCTGTGTCTCTCTGTGTCTCTGTCTGTATCTCTTTCTCTCTCTCTCTCTCTCTCTCTCTCTCTGTGTGTGTTTCTCTGTCTCTCTCTGTCTGTCTGTCTCTCTCTCTGTCTGTCTGTCTCTCTGTCTGTCTTTCTGTCTCTCTCTTTTCTGTTTCTTTTCTCTCTCTCTCTGTCTGTCTTTCTTTCTTTTCTCTCTCTCTCTCTGTGTCTCTCTTTTATCTCTCTGTGTCTCTCTTTTATCTCTCTCTTTCTCTGTGTCTTTCTCTGTCTCTCTGTCTCTCTGTCTCTTTCTCTCTGCCTCTCTCTCTCTCTTTCCCTCTCTCCTTTTTGTTGTATAATATGAGCAAAGTTTGACCAGTTCGGAATTTTGTTTTTTAAAAAAAAATTGAAAGCCAAGCAGCAAATTAGAAATATCTCTAGCCATATATTTCATCCCACTTTGCTAAATGTTGGCTTGCAAAGAAAATATATGTACTGGCATGATGTCATTTTTCTATCTGGCACTTCAAGTTGCTGTGGTCACACATTTGCACTCGTTTGCCGGCTAATATAAATTCTATCACTTATCCACACTTTTTTTTTTAAAAAAAAATCCACTTTGCTTCTTCTCAACCGGAAAGCTGAGCTCATCATCTCCCTGAGATGCTAGATTTCTATGCACGGGGATGGCTGTTTTCACAGAGCTGTCTTTTGTTCCTGCCGAGCCAAATATTTTGATTTGGGAAGGCAATCGATGGAGATAGAGATAGAGATAGAGATAGAGATAGAGATAGAGAGAGAGAGAGAGAGAGAGAGAGAGAGAGAGAGAGAGAGAGAGAGAGACTGCCTGAACTAAAATGACCCCTTAATTTTGGGAGGCGAATGCAGTCACATACGAAACATTTTCTGAATTATTCTCCAAAGCACCTGTCCTGATGGCAAGACAAGAAACAATGGATGGAAACTAATCAAGGAGAGAAGCAACCTGGAATTAAAGAGAAATTTCCTGACAGTGAGGACAATTCACCAGTGGAACAGCTTGCCACCAGAAACTGTGGGTGCTCCAACACTGGAAGTTTTTAAGAAGAGTTTGGACAACCATTTGTCTGAAATGGTATCAGGTTTCCTGCTCGAGCGGGGGGGTTGGACTAGAAGACCTCCAAGGCCCCTTCCGACCCTATTATTCTACGCTTGTCGCTGAGAGACGAGGAAAGCTTCCCTCGGCTCAGAAACCTAAAATCAAGAGGACTAGAAACTTAGGGGAAAAAAATCAACCCAGGGGAGCGAGATGCTCTCTGCATTTGCGAGGAAAGCTTCCCTCGGCTCAGAAACCTAAAATCAAGAGGACTAGAAACTTAGGGGAAAAAAATCAGCCCAGGGGAGCGTGATGCTCTCTAAATTTGCTAGGAATGCTTCCCTCGGCTCAGAAACCTAAAATCAAGAGGACTAGAAACTTAGGGGAAAAAATCAGCCCAGGGGAGCAAATGCAGAGAGCATCTCGCTCCTGGCCTTAGCAAGCAATTTTAATTGGGAGGGAGAGGGAGGAGGGAGGGAGGGAAGTGTAGGAAAATCATGGCCCATTTGGGAAGGTGGGAGTCTGGGTACGAGACACCCCCCCCCCGGCGCTTTTCTCTTTGTCTGCCCCCACCCACCCAGCAAAGAGGATGGGGGGGATGCAGATGGACCGAGGATGCTCGGCTCCTGTATCCTCTGCAGGGCCTGGAGGCGAGGCGGTCGGGTACCAATCGGAAAGTCTCACCTGGATCACGATGGAGGAAGGAGCATCCTTGGGAGGCAGGGACCGAATTCCTGCAGAGATCAGGGGTCCAGCTGCCCTGCTAACTTCATCCGCCCCCTCCCCATAAGGAAAGCTGGAGGAGGAGGGGGGGGTCAGGCTGGGAGGTGATGTCACCAGCCTCCGCCCTCCTCTGCTCCCCACCCCAGCTCTGCAGACACCCGCCCACTTTCTCCCCGGCTCCTCTTAAAGGGACAGGACGGCAGGAAATCCCAGGCTCTCTGCTTTTACCTGGTGGGCGGGGTCGGAAATGCGATCTATCTATCTGTCTGTCTGTCTGTCTGTCTGTCTGTCTGTCTGTCTGTCTATCTATCTATCTATCTATCTATCTATCTATCTATCTATCTATCATCTATATCTTCTATCTAAATCTATCTATCTCTATTTATCTATTTATCTATTTGTCTGTCTGTCTATCACCTCTCTCTCTCTCTCTCTCTCTCTCTCTGTATATATATAGATATTACAAACTATTCTAAAAATATGAATTTTATATATATAATATATGTATATATATAAAACAGATTAAGAGAGTTGGAAGGGATCTTGGAGATCATCTAGTCCGACCCCCCACCCAAGCAGGACACCCTACACCATTTCTGACAAATGACAGTACAATCTCTTCTTGTAAGCCCATCTATCTATCTATCTATCTATCTATCTATCTATCTATCCATCTTTCCCCCCCTCTCCTATCTATCTGTCTGTCTGTCTGTCTGTCTGTCTGTCTGTCCGTCCGTCCGTCCATCCATCCATCCATCTATCTATCTATCTATCTATCTATCTATCTATCTATCTATCTATATTTGCCCCCTCTCCTATCTGTCTGTCTGTCTGTCTGTCTGTCTGTCTGTCCGTCCGTCCGTCCGTCCATCCATCCATCCATCCATCCATCCATCCATCTATCTATCTATCTATATTTCCCCCCTCTCCTATCTGTCTGTCTGTCTGTCTGTCTATCCATCCATCCATCCATCCATCCATCCATCCATCCATCCATCCATCCATCCATCCATCCATCCATCCATCTATCTATCTATCTATCTATCTATCTATCTATTTATCTATCTATCTCTCTATCTCTCTATCCATCCATCCATCCATTCATCTATCTATCTATCTATCTATCTATCCATCCATCCATCCATCCATCCATCCATCCATCCATCCATCCATCCATCTATCTATCTATCTATCTATCTATCTATCTATCTATCTATTTTGCTGGACTAGGCGGAACTGTCGAGCTTTGGCTGAGAAAGGAGGCTGTGCAGCCTAGCGGTGTAGGAGCTGCGTGTTTTGATCCGGTCCCGCGTTCGAGAGTAGCAAGGAGATGTGGCCCGTTGTGCCCGCTTCAGCCCAGCCTTCTGGGCGGCATAGTTGTTTGTGAGGCCTGCTTAAAGGGGCGTTTTCTATCCCAGCGATTGTTGTGAACGAAACGCGGGAGAAAAATCACAGGACCGGTTCAATTTATTTCCTGCTTTTGCTTGGATTTTCCCCTGCAATAACCCTGCGAGGTAGGCTGGTCTGAATCCTAATCTAGTTCAAATCTCCGGACAAGAGAGGAATCCAAGTTAAAGCATAAAATCCTAGCCTGGAAGATTGGTGGGGATCTTAAAGATCATCTAGCCCAACCCGCCTCTCCAGCGCAGGTCCCAGGATCTGTAGAGGACTTCGCTTGGACTCCAACGTGTAAAATATATTGGCGCAATATGTAAATCTTAGTGGCCAAAGCAGGGAGGAAGTGAGCAGAAAGGAAAAAGTGGAAGACACGCCCCTTTTTATTACACCGGCCAATGAGGTCTCTCAAGATGGCCCAATGAGATCCTTAAGCCAAGCCTTGTCAGCCTGTGGAACTCACTGCCACAATCAAATCAAATCAAATCAAATCATCAAATCAACTCATTAAAAAATCAAATCATTTTTTTTTATTCTTTTTCTTTCCGTCCACTGACATTCCCCCGAAGTCTAAGACAGAGTTCTTCTTTAACGACGGATATCTGCTTCTTCCATCCTTCGGATGGGAGGATGAGGAAAGAGAGAAAACAATAAGAAGGAACAGACAGTCCTCGACTTACGACGATTCGTTCCAAGTTACAACGGCACGGATAAAAAGGACTTACGACCGGTTTTCCCCACTTTCGACCATCGAAGCATCCCGACGTGGTTCAAAATCCAGACGCTTGCCGACCGGTGATCCCCTTTTGCGACCTTCGGATGAACAAAGTCAACGGGGAAGTTGGTTTCGCTTAACGGCCATGTTCCTAACTTGAACCGCTGCAGTGATTTGGTTAATGATCATGGCCAGAAAATGTTGTACCATGGGGCAAAATTAAAAATGTCTTGCTTAGCGACAGAAGCACGGTGGTGGTCGTAAGATGAGGACTAGCCCTGCTATTGCACAGGTTCAAAAGAAGGCAAGCTGTTGGGGTTTTTTCGGACCCTATGGACCCATATGGACCCTAACCATATTCTCTTTTAAAGCATCTCCTGTTGGCCTCCCTAAAATCTGAGATGTGAGAGACGGGAATCCCCGAACACCATTTTCCACTTCAGACCCGGGAAGCCACTGCGTACATCTTGGAAGTCGATCTCTGCAAAGCTGGAGGGGCACCTCGAGACTTCCTGCCCAGGTCAGCTCCTGTTTTAACGACCGGGGAAAGCAAAATTCAGTTTGCGACGGGATCGTGCAAAAGGTTAACCGCTGGGCTGGCACTCCAGCAAAACGAGTGTTTTGTTTTGAACGGGATTTTGGCCAGCTGCTGTGGTCCGCCAGCAGCCTGTGGAGCTGGCAGCGGAGTCGGACAGCAAGGAGGCTGGGGAGGAACATGGGCCAGTCCTGGAGCCTGGGGAGGGCTCTGCGTCGGAGGCAGAGAAGGGGCCAGGGCCATCTGGGAGTGATGCGCGGACTCCGGAGCCTCCAGAGTTGGACAGCAGAGAGGCAGAGGAACAGAGGAGCCTGTTTCTAGCGCATGCATGTGGCAAGAACAGCTAAAACAAAAGGGGCGACTCAGGAGTAAGGCTTGGAGATGATTGGCCCTTCCCATAAGGCTTAAAAGAGGAGCAAAGGCACGTGGGCCCTTTGCAGGAAAGCAACGTTGTTAATTCTGTTCCCAGTCGGCATCTCTGTTTGATTCTGGACTCCGTGTGTCTTTGCCAAGTAGATTTTTCTTTGGCAGCGTGTCAGAGGAGATAAAGGTTGGTGATTATCCCGAAGGACGTCTCCCGTAGGACTTTTTGCAACTAATTGGGACTCAGATTTTGAGTGACAGGGAGCCGCAGCAGAGGGGTGAAAGAGCCACATGCGGCTCCAGAGCTGCAGGTTGCCGACCCTAAGGTCCCAAACCGGTCTTGGAGAAGCATGGGATGCATTTGAAGAAAACCCTAAGCAAGCATTGAGAATTGTCTATGTACCCATTTCACTGACCTGGAGAGGAACAATGGAGGCAGCACGACAGGATAATGCAGGCCGCCAAGTTTCCCGCCGAGCCGATCAATCCCAGCCAGCAAGACCACCCGAAGTCTTGGTGGACGTCCAAAAAGACGTTGTGGGGTACGTGGGCGGCCCTTTCCATGTAGGCGTTGATGGCGTACCACAGGGAGCCCACCAACCCCAGCACACCTGGGCAGGTGAGTCAAGACAGAAAAGGACCGTCATGATTGCGGCCAAAACTCCATCCGGCACTCAAACGGAGGAACGAAACTCTCCCAAATTTGAGAAAAATGTCATTTTCTTGGCGTTCGATGGAGGCCGGAATTCAGATCTTCCTGCATTGCAGGAAGTCCTCGACGTACGACCCCCATTGAGCGCCACGTTTCCGTCGCTAAGCGAGGCGGTTGCTGAGCGAGTTTTGCCTCGTTTTAGAGCTTTCCTTGCTGCATTTGTTAAGTGAACCCCTGCCATCGTTAAACGAATCACACGGTCCTTAAGTGAATCTGGCATCCCCCGTCAACATTGCCGGTTGGACGGTCGCAAAAGGAGATCATGTAACACTGAAAAAAAAGGGGACTTAGGACCGTTTTTCACTCTTACGACCGTTGCATCCTCCCCGTGGCCACACATTGAAAATTCAGACGCTTGGCAACTGACTCGTATTTATGACGGTGGCAATGTCCCAAGGTTATGTGATCCCCGTTTTGTGACCTTCTGATGAGCAGAGCCAACAGGGAAGCGGGATTCAACTTAACAGCCGTGTTACTAATGTAACAGCTGGAGTGATTCGTTTAACGATGGTGGCAGGGAAGGTCGTAAAAATGGGGCAAAACTCACTCGATGACCGTCTCAGTTTGGGATTTCATTTGTGGTCGTATGTCGAGGACTCCCCATGTTCCTACGATCCTCGCCTGCAACCCTTCGCAGCTCGCTTCCGGCAAGCCAAGGGAAGCCAGATTCGTTTAACGACCATGCGGTCCACTTAATAACTCTTGTGTTTCCCAGCGATTCTCTCAACAACCCTGGCGAAAAATTGTGATGCCATCGTAAAACAAGGACCAGATGTAGACGCGAGGCCACCGCGATTGCTTACCTCCGGTCCCGAGTGCCAATCCAGCCGCAGAATGCATCTTCCGTTTCATCTCCGGCTCACCCAGGAAGATTTTGATGCAGTCGAGACCTCCCACCAAAAGTACCAGGCCGCAGCCCGAAACCATGTCGGAAGTGATCAACAAAGCCCTCGTCACCACAATTTTCACTGCAAGGGAGCAAAATTAACAGAAACAACGGAAAAACAGAGCGGGGAGGGACCCTGGAGGTCATCTAGCCCAACCCCCCTGCTCCAGCAGGAAACCCTATTACCATTTCAGACAAAGTGTTCTCCAACCTCTTCTTAAAAACCTCCAGTGATGAAGCACCCACAACTTCTGGTGGCAAGTTGTTCCACTGGTTATTTTTTTCCCCCTCGGTTGTCAGGAGATTTCTGCTCAGTTCCAGGTTTGCTTCCCTCCTCGATTAGTCCTCGACTTACCACACCGTTCAAAGTTACAAAAACAGTGATTTGGGACCGTTTTTCACACTTACGACCGCTGAGGCATTCCCCGTGGTCCAAATTCAGACGCTCGACAAATGACTCGTATTTACGACCGTCGCCATATCCGCCGGGGGTGGGGGGGGGTGTCTTTCTGACGTTGGCAAAGTCAACGGGGAAACCAGACTCCCTTCACAACCATGTCACTAATGTAACAACTCCCCTTAACAACGGTAAGGCAAGAAACGTCGTAAAACGAGGCAGAACTCACTCAGCACATGTCTCGCTTAGCCACAGAAATTGCGGGCTCCACCGCGGTCGTAAGTCGGGGACTGACTGCACAGGGATGGTATGCATTTACTTTCCCTACCAGTTTTCTGAATCTATTAAGGATCTATTTTGGGGGGGGGGGCGGAGGGGGCCCTAATATTTTGAGGCCCCACTTAAGTGGCACCCGGGAAAAATATTTAGCTGAATGGCCGAGAAAAGCTGCTGCCGGCCCGTGTTGACAACATTGTCCTGAATGGGATGAAACGGAAGGAAATGAATTAAATCCGCTTACTGGGATGTTCGGCCCAAAATGGAATCGTACTGGTCACAGGTCTTAATGCCGTCTTGGACGTTAGTGACGCATTTCCTCCAGAGCCCTTGGCACTTGTGGCTGACCTACGAAAGAAAAGGGGACGGGCCTAGGATGGCAGGCGGTCCTCAAACTTACGTCCGTCGGAAGAGGCGACGGACTTGGCCGACATTACTTGTGACTCCGTTTGGCCGGCCTCTGGTCTCTTCCGGCCCGTCATTCATGCGGTTGTGTTTTGGGCGCCTGCATTTAAGGCCGCTGGCGGCGTCCTATGGCCGTGTGATCCCTGATTGATGATGATTTTGATAGAAATCAATCACCAGGAGATTGGGAGTTCTAGTCCCACCTTAGATGTGAAAGCTGCTGGGTGACTTTGAGCCAATCACTCTCTCTTAGACTATGCCACCTAGCTCCCCCCCAACTTTTTCAGAAAAGGAAGGAAGGAAGGAAGGAAGGAAGGAAGGAAGGAAGGAAGGAAGGAAGGAAAGAAAGAGGAAAGAAAGAAAAGAAAGGAAGGAAGGAAGGAAGGAAGGAGAAGGGAAGGAAGGAGGAAAGGAAGGAAGGAAGGAAGGAGGGAAGGAAGGAAGGAAGGAAGGAAGGAGAAGGGAAGCAAGGAGGAAAGGAAGGAAGGAAGGAGGAAAGGAAGGAAGGAAGGAAGGAGAAGGGAAGGAAGGAGGAAAGGAAGGAAGGAAGGAAGGAAGGAGAAGGGAAGGAAGGAAAGGAAGGAAGGAGAAGGGAAGCAAGGAGGAAAGGAAAGAAGGAAGGATAAGGGAAGGAAGGAGGAAAGGAAGGAAGGAAGGAAGGAGGAAAGGAAGGAAGGAAGGAAGGAAGGAGGAAAGGAAGGAAGGAAGGAAGGAGAAGGGAAGGAAGGAGGAAAGGAAGGAAAGGAAGGAGGAAAGGAAGGAAGGAAAGAGGAAAGGAAGGAAGGAAGGAAAGGAAGGAAAGGAAGGAAAGAAAGAAAGGAAAGGAAGGAAAGGAAGGAAGGAAGGAAGGAAGGAAGGAAGTAGAAGGGAAGGAAGAAGGAAAGGAAGAAAGGAAGGAAGGAAGGGGAAGGGAAGGAAGGAAAGGAAGAACAGCCAGGGAGGAGGTGGGAAGAGAAAAGCAGATTTCAGCCAAGCCCATCGTTGGCGTTTTCCTGCAACCGACCTCCAAGCTATCATCCGCGTTCACGATCCAGCAATCCGACCACGTCGCTGCGCCCAGAAACACGGTGGAGAGCAGAGCCACAAAGAAACACACCAGTTGTAAAGCGGCTGCCATTTTGCAGAACTGGAGGAAACCAAAATAAAGCTTTAATTTGACTTTTTTTAACAAGACATCATTTCTTTTTTCTTTTTTTTCTCCCCCCAGGGCTGAGGAATATATGCCAGTAAAAAAAAAAGATAAGAAAGAAAGGGAAAAAAGAGAGAGAGAAAGAGAGAAGAAAGAAAAAAAAAGAGAGAGAGAGAGAGAGAGAGAAGGAAGGAGAGAGAGAGAGAAAGAAAGAGAGAGAGAGAGAAGAGGAGAGAGAGAGATGATAGATAGATATTACTAAAGGAATTTTTAAAGAAGAATTAAAAAGCCAAAACCAACTAAAAATAAAAATAAGATAAAATATATATTAAAATAGCATTCTAGTATCCTTCCTTCCTTCTTTCCTCCCTCCCTCCCTCCGTCTCTTTCTCTTCCTTCCTTCCTTCCTTCCTCCCTCCCTCCCTTTCTTGTTCCTTATTTTTCCTTCCTTCCTTCCTTCCTTCCTTCCTTCCTTCCTTCCTTCCTTCCTTCCTTCCTTTCTTCCTTCCTTCCTTCCTCCCTCCCTCCCTCCCTTCCTCCCTCCCTTGTTCCTTCCTCCCCTCCCTCCCTCCCTTGTTCCTTATTTTTCCTTCCTTCCTTCCTTCCTTCCTCCCTTCCTCCCTCCCCTCCCTCCCTTTCTTGTTCCTTATTTTTCCTTCCTTCCTTCCTTCCTTCCTTCCTTCCTTCCTTCCTTCCTTCCTTCCTTCCTTTCTTCCTTCCTTCCTTCCTCCCTCCCTCCCTCCCTTCCTCCCTCCCTTGTTCCTTCCTCCCTCCCTCCCTCCCTTGTTCCTTATTTTTCCTTCCTTCCTTCCTTCCTTCCTCCCCTTCCTCCCTCCCTCCCTCCCTTGTTCCTCCCTCCCTCCCTCCCTCCCCTCGTTCCTTATTTTTCCTTCCTTCCTTCCTTCCTTCCTTCCTTCCTTCCTTCCTTCCTTCCTTCCTTCCTTCCTCCCTCCCTCCCTCCCTCTCTCCCTTCCTCCCTCCCCTTGTTCCTTCCTCCCTCCCTCCCTCCCTTGTTCCTTATTTTTCCTTCCTTCCTTCCTTCCTTCCTTCCTTCCTTCCTTCCTTCCTTCCTTCCTTCCTTCCTTCCTTCCTTTTTCTTTCTTTCCTCTGATATATTGCTACTTAAATACTTTTATCCTTTACTTTGAAAAGCATTACTTATTTCTCTTTGGATCAGTTTTATGATTATTATAAACGGAATAATCTCCTCTTTTCTTAAAAAAAAAAACAAAAAAACACCCATGTTCTATACGTTATGTAGAAGTAAAACCATTTTCTGTTTGAACTAGCTTTGGTAGACCTTTTTCACGAAGGCTTGCATAATCTTCGTTTTTTAAACTCCCGATCCTGTATTAAGGGGTGCAATTTCTCTTCTTCAGCCCTGTGCTAAGTCAGAATCCTGCTGCCATCAGCCTCTACGCACCCTGATTTAATCGATCTATTTTACGACGATGCATCGCTTTAATAAATGATGCTATCTTTCATTTGTGCCCTACCTAAATGGAAATATTCGTGGCTTTTCTTCAAAACTTGTTTTCTGAAAGTGGGGAAGTCCTTTTTTCCTTAACGTACCTTTTTTTTTTTTTTTTTTAGCTTTTAATTTGTCAATGGGTTTTAATTCGAATTGTTTTAAATTTTGGGCCAAAGTATGTAATTCTTTTAATAATTTTAAATTTTGTATTTGGTGTATGTTTTTAGTTCTGGCTGTGCACTGCCCTGAGTCCACTAGGAGAAGGGCGGTATACAAATTGAATAAAATAAATAAAATAAATAAATAAATTAAACTTAAGCCATTGCGGTCACAACGAGCTTCCTCTCTAAGCTTATACACGAAGAAGAATCTATTGCTTCTTGTGGCGGTCAGTTCCACCGGCTCAAAATCTTTTAGGCAGTTCCCCTCCCACTCGACCTTTTTTCCAAACCTCAGCATCTTTTATCCACTTGTAGATCAGGGGTGTCTCACTTTTGTGACACACTCTCGCAATTGCTGGGCTGGCGCCAAACTTGTGTTTTTGCACGCATTTACGTCCCCGAAATCTGCATTTTGCAGAGTGGGACCTTCTCTGTCTCTTGATTATGCTGAAAAAAAAAAAATATTTACCTGGACAATGGGATGGACGGACGGTCCGAGAAGCTGCTCCAGTTTGTAAAAAGCAAAGCTATCTGGAGAAGGTACCCCCAAAATTTGAGGTCAATCAAATGCAATATTTTATGGAATCGGGGGTAAGATTTTGGGCCGGGAAAACGGGATGAAAAAAAATAAAAATAAATCAGCCTTTATTTCAGAAATCCACTCCCCGCTCTCGTGATCGAAAATGATTCGGATGGGGGGTTCAATGTTCCTTTTTTATGTCCGTCCGGCTTTGAGGTTGAATGGGGGGACGGCGAAGATTTCTGGCAATTAAAACGCTTATGGGTCAAGGAGCAGCAAGGTGGACGCTGGCATCTTCAAAAGACTGGCACGAAAAAAAGGAAAAGAAAAAAAACCAGCTCAGTGGTTGTTCCAGCCATCCTTCTTTGAAGGCACAAAAGGGGGTGGGGGGGTGGGGGGTGGTGTTATAAATAATTCCAGTTAATTTGTCTCACCAAAAAAAAAAAGAGCAGGGGGTACCTCCTATGGGGAAATGGGGGGATTTTTGAGAGCGAATGCGTGGCTGGCTGGAAATCTTTTCCCTCCCTCTCTCCTTTGCTTCGTACCTTCCTTTCTTACTCTCCCCTTCCCTTCCCTTCCCTTCCCTTCTCTCTCTCTCCTTCCTTCCTTCTTTCCTTCCTTCCTTTTCTATACTCCTCTTCCCTTCTCTATCTTCTGCCTTTCCTTCCTTCCTTTTCTACCTCCCCTCCCCTTCTATCTCCTTCCTTCCTTTTTCTACTCTCCCCTTCCCTTCTATCTCCTTCCTTATTTCCTTCCTTCCTTCCTTTTCTATACTCCTCTTCCCTTCTATATCTCCTTCCTTTCCTTCCTTCCTTTTCTACTTCCCCTCCCCTTCTATCTTCTTCCTTCCCTCCCTCCCTCCTTCCTTTTTCTACCCTCGCCTCCCCTTCTTATCTCCTTCCTTCCTTCTTCTACTCTCCCCTTCCCTTCTATCTCCTTCATTACTTCTTTCCTTCCTTCCTTCCTTTTCTACGCTCCTCTTCCCTTCTCTATCTCCTTCCTTCCTTCCCTTCTCTCCTTCCCTCCCTCCTTCCTTTTCTACCTTCGCCTCCCCTTCTATCTCTTCTATCTCCTTCCTTCCTTCCTTTTCTATGCCCCTCTTCCCTTCTCTATCTCCTTCCTACTCTCCCCTTTCCTTCTATCTCCTTCCTTCCTTCCTTTTCTACCCCTCGCCTCCCCTATCTCCTTCCTTCCCTTCTTTCCTTCCTTCCTTTTCTAACGCTCCTCTTCCCTTTTCTATCTCCTTCCTTCCTTTCCTCCCTCCCTCCCTCCCTCCCTCCCTTCCCTTTTTTACTCTCCCCTTCCCTTCTCTCCTTCCCTCCCTCCCTTCCTTTTCTACCCTCGCCTCCCCTTCTATCTCTTCTATCTCCTTCCTTCCTTCTTCTACTCCTCCCCTTTCCTTCTATCTCCTTTTTTCCTTCCCTTCCTTTT